>NW_024344378.1:57097342-57259842 GCF_902729225.1 Pteropus medius | reverse complement strand
TATCAAAGGATATCAAAGCTATCAAAAGATCATGAGCTAGTTACTGCTTAGGCAACAGCTCAGTCCCTCTGGGGATCCTTTGAACTATTTGTAGAATGAGCCCACCAAAAGATGGGCAAGTTAGAGAATTCTCCACTATAAGCCCTGAGGTAGAAAAGCAAAGTGAGACCACAGTGCGTAAGTGGGATTCTGGTAACTTGTATGGAACTGCCCACCACAGCCGCTCTAAAAGCAAGTATCACACACTGCCTGATAGAATTCCTTGGCCTTTGTGACCAATGGCTTCAGCCCTTCTAGATCCACTCTATGCCCTAGAAAGTGGATGAACTACAGCAAACTTTTTCTGTAAGATGCCAGCTAGTAGTTATTTTAGGCTTTGGGGGCCATACGGTTTCCTTGGCAACTTGTCAACTCTGTGTCTGAAATACAAAAGCAGTCACGTAAACAAATAAATGGGTGTGGCTGTGTTCCAATCAAATTTTATTTATGAACACTGAAATTTATATTTCCTATAATTTTCATGTGTCATGAAATAGTCTTCTTTTGATTTTTTCTAACCTTTAACAATGTCAAAACCGTTCTCAGCTCACAGGCCATACAAAAGCAGGATGGATTTGGACCACAGGCTATAATTTTGTTGACTTCTGGACTATAGCAACAGGTTCTTTTGCTTCTAGTTGTAGGCACAGGCAGAGGGAGAGTGAGGCTGAGGCCCTCGTAATTCCCTCCATGTCAGGTTGCTCTGGTTGCTACATCCCTTCCTAAGGTAGTCCTCTTTTACTGCGACTCTATCCAGGTTCCACTCACTCTTGCCCTTTCAGGCCCAGGGGTGCTAATAGCTCCCTGCTCTTGCCAGCCCCAGGATACTGCACCATCCTCGTTGGTTTCCTCTAAATTACCCATTGCAGTGTGACATCTGTTTTCTGCCCGTGTGACAGCCATCATGACCAGTCCAGCCCCCACTTTCCCTCCAACCCCCATCCCCATCTTCCCAGGCTTTCTCATTCTAGTTTCTACATAACTTCATCAGCTCAGAAAATTCTTTTGAATTTTACTTTCTGTAGGTTATATTACAAATCATAGGCTTATTTAACATGATTTTTCAGTCACTCGTAGCCCCCATTTCCCCCAAGATCTTGACATGTTTCATCAGAGATGACTTTACTCCTTGACTGCAAAGTTAGCATCTATCCATCTGTTACAGAGTTTCTTATGAGTCCCTAACAGTTTAGGAAGCCACAGCCGGCTCAGAAATTGCATACATCATGGTAGCCCCACCCCTGCTCATTCTTTCCTAGGCACAGCCGTGGTGGTTACCTCTTTGTCCATCTATCTGAAACCAGGTCTGAGAAGTCTGTGCTCTCTCACCTAACCCTGAATGAGACTCTCTCCTGAAATACAGAAGCTGACCCTCCCCCTCTTTCCAGGGCTTTCCCTCTGCTCTATCAAGGCCAGTTCCACTCTGGAACACAGCTCTTTTCCCATGAGCTTAATACAGTACTATTAAGCTAATTAAGTCAAAGACTCTCCGAAGTCTAAGCAAGATCAGCTATTGGGGATGACAAGAAAGACATGACAGGGTATCTCCCAGAGCTCCAAGAGCTCATGGTGGAGACACAGTCACCTAATGACTTCGAACAACAAAATAATGGCTTCGATTTATTACAAGAAATGATTATGTTAGGTAGCTAGTCAGATATGATTTCTGGCTGAACAAAAGAATAGGAGCCCAGCCTAGAGACCACCCAAAGAATATCCTAATGGTAGTAGAATTCTAGGTAAGCACATGCATACTAGACAGAGTTATATAGCAGCCAGGCGTTAATCAAAATGACCTCACTTGCCAATCACCTAGGAATGCCTTTGGAACCACCCCATCACGATCCTAATATAAGGCAGACATTTCCACTTCTGGGCCCCTTTTGCCCTTCTGGGTCTTCTTTTTGTGACCTTTTTGTATTGATTACAGCACTGGGACCAGGTGCCTCCTTGGGGCATACTTTGTCTTTCTTCATGTGCTTCTTTGGGGCATTCTTTGTCTTTCTAAAATATACTTTTAATAAAACTATTAAATTTCAATGTCCTGTGATTCTTCACTGCCAGTCATTTGAGGAAGAACTGAGGGAAAATGCTAACTACATGCCTGAGCCATCATCCCTCTCCCTCTTCCCTACCAAACTCCGATTGGCCCCAAGGGTGACAATTATTCCCACTGAGGGACGAAAGGTGCATTTGAGCTGAGCCTTGAGCTAGGATGAGTCAATAGGTCACAGAAGACAGTGTGATCAGGGCTGCACTGTTGGCTCCCAGTAACAAAGGTACAGGCAAGAAGGAGAGTGGCCCCCTCTGGCTCAGCAAGGATTTGCTGGATCAATCAGAGTGCTGAGGAGATTAGAAAGGGCGGGGGGCAGGACCTCAGAGCATCCAGACTGCAAGATCTGGTGTCTGCCCACAACCCTGCCACCCCACAAAGGCCTACCCAGAGAGAAGTAGGAAAAAGGCCATTGCTAGATTTTTCTGGGAAGCTGGGCCATGAGCACTCAGGGTCTGGCACCTCTGTGAAATAGAGTCTTGGAGGGCCTGAGGTGGGCTGGCATAGGAGTCAAGAACACAGAGAGAGAACCAGGGGTCTGGCTGCCAGGTGGGCCACAATCTGTGTGAGACCTTGTCCAAAATACTTTGCTTGTTGTTCACATCTTTAAAATGGATACTCCATGAGGGTATCTATCTTTAAGCTCTTTTCAAGGCCAACTTTCTTGGAATGATCCTCAAGATCCATAAGTAAATAAAATCATTTTGTGAAATATAAGTAAAAAAGCAAATATGTTTAATGTATATAATTGCAATTATTTAGTGGTAACATTCATTAAATAGAATATGATAGTTATTTGCTTATTTCAGCCACCTGTCTGTATTGGATAACTTCCACTTGGCCTCCAGATCCGCAATCCACTCTTCTCCGTCTGTTCTTCCTCTGTATAGGTTGCATCAACTGACTTCAAGGTGAGTTTGGCCAATGGGAAGGACCGCAAGACAGGATGGGAAGGAGAGGGGCTTGCTGGCATCGCAGGCGGTGAACTTCACGTCCGCTGTGTTCATCAGGGAGTGCAGAACCTCGCACTGTTGCCGGGGCTGTGGGAAGGTGCGCCCATCTCCAAGACAGAGATGGTCGCCACCCGCACGCTCACTGCCAGGGTCGCGACTATGAAGTGGGCGGCCGAGCGCAACCCCGAGCCAGTGCCTAGTTTCCTCCGAGTGTGTGCGTGCTCACCGCACCCGACTCTCTGCCAGGGCTCCTTGCGAGCACGCGGAAGGCTGTTGCCCCGCTCCTGCCCCACCCTGAAAAATGAGATTTACAAAGAAAGGGCACGGACAGGGTGGAAGGGAGAATTGATGTTCCCGACCCTGGTCCCGAGGGTCTGCAGGAGAGGAGGAACCCAGAAAGGGGCGAGAGGGCTCTTAACCCTCTTCAGATCCCAAATATGATCCCAACGAAGCAGCACTTTGCAGAGCAGTGACAGACAGATTGGCTCCCGGCACACCAGGGGTCCCTGCTTGGTGCCTACGGGACATCCTGGGATCCTCCACCAGCCCAAGGAGCAGAGCGCACCCATTGCACAGACGCGGGGCTGGTGCGCAAAGAGGGCACATGACTTGCCAAGGGCTCCCTGCAAGTGCAGGTGACTCGGTGACTCAGATGGGTTTCAGGTGTCCTGGTCCAGTCCATTCTCCAAACCCCCCTAGCCGGCAGAGGGAGCCAATGAACCTCCTCAGAATCTCAGGGCTTGGCCGAAAACCCATCTCCCCGAGCTTCCCTGGTATTAGCGCCTTGCGGCGGGGTGGGCATCTCCAGCACGTGTACTTTCCCCTTCACATGGAAACAAACATATTGATTCCTCAGTGGTTCCCACGCTTTGGTGGATATCAGAATCACCTGGGAACTTGGTAAAAATGCAAAGGCCCAGGGCCCACCTACTAAAATAAGCCTCAGCCTCCGTGTTTTTTAGTAGCTCCCCAGTGATTCTAGAGCATGCCAAAATTGGAGAACCACCACCGTAGAGCAATGGCCATATTTCATCAGAAAGCCTGCACCACCGGAACCGCAAAGGGAAAAGCTTTCATTACCCCTTGCCCATTCACAAACCTGGCAAAGCCATAAAAATCAACCCTGTGAATCTGCTAAATCTCTTCAAAATACCCTACAGATGTTATGCCGTCCAGTAAAAGTCACTTTGAATTTTTGGGAAATTTAAGGAGTTAATTCCAAATGAGACAAAACAAAACAAACAAACAAACAAAAAAAAACAAAAAAAAAAACCAAGAGTATAAATAACAATGAGTGGTAATATAATTAGTCATTAGGGATATTCAAATCAAAACCACAGTGAGATACTACTACACATCCATTAATTTTAAAAAGGAAAAGGAAAATAACAAGTGTTGACAAGGATGTGGAAGAATTGGAAACTTGTGTGTTGCTGAGTGGAAAGGTAAAATGATACAGCCACTGGGGAAATCAATTTAGCGATTCATTAAAAATGTAGGAATATTATGCTGCCTTAAAAAGGAAGGGAATTCTGACACATGCCACAACATGGATGAGCCTTGAGGACATTATGCTAATTGAAATAAGCCAGTCACAAAAAAAGACTAATACAGTCAGGTTCTATTTATATGAGGTACCTAGAAAAGTCAAATTCATAGAGTCAGAAAGTAGAGTGGTGGTTGCCAGAGGCTGGGAGGAGGGGAAAACAGAGTTGTGCAATGGGTATAGAGTTTCAGTTTCAAAAGATTAATTTTTTAAAAAGATTAGTTGTGCGACAATGTAAATAGATTTAATACTACTAAACTATACACTTAGAAATGGTTAAAATGTTAAATTTTATGTTATGTGATTTTTTACCACAGTTTTTAAAAAAGTTAAACATGGAATTACCATACAATCTAGCAATCTCATTTCTGATTATATACCCCCAAAAAACTGAAAGCAGGGTTACATAAGCCCTCCAAAATTGAAAAGAGGGACTCCAAAAGAAGTCTGTACACCATCTATTTCCCTGAAGAGGTCATAGCAGCACTGTTCACAATAGCCATAGATAGAAGAAGCAACCCAAGTATCCATCAACAGATCAATGGATAAACAAAATGTGGTATATAAGCATACTGGAATATTACTCAACCATAAAAAGGAATGAAATTTTGACATATGCCACAACATGGTAGACCTTGAAAACATAATTAGCAAGATAAGCTGGACAAATATTATGTATGATTCCACTTATATGAGGTAGTTACAATAAATATATTTACAGAGACAAAGCAGAATAGAGGTTACAAGGAGCTGGGGGATGAGGGCAAGGAGGCTTTTTTTTAATGGGTACAGAGTTTTTGGGAATAATGAAAAGTTTTGGATATAGATAATGGTGATGGGAACACAGCATTGTGAATCTATTTAATGCCACTGAATTATACACTTACAAATGATTAAAATGATTAATATTATGTTATGTGCATTTTACTGCAATTTTTTAAAAGTTAAATTAAAAAAATGAGCAGCAACTTATTGGATCAGATCCAAAAAATCTAAAACAATCAAAACAGTATGATGCCCAGATGGGGTAGGAAACAATATCAATGGATTAGAGCAAACACTCCAAAAATAGTGTCCTGTGAACACATTACTTCAGGAAGACTCCCTAGTAGCAGAGCCTGACTCTGGGATTCTTGTGTAGTGATTTGCTGAGGGAGAGCTTTCAGAACTACTAGGGAGTGAAAAAAAGGCAGGATAGTATAGGGAAAGAAGCTAGGCAAAGCTGTGGGTTCTAGAGAAGTCTAGCTTCAGCCTGAACTTCCAGCCTCGGGGGCTCTGGAGCATTACGGGCACCACAGAGGTTATTCCCAGCTTCAGTGGGCTGGTACACCCTGTTATCTGCCAGTCAGTGGCATGCATGAGGTGGGGTGTGACCTTCTAGGCAGCTCTGGGCAGGGCAGCTCCCATCAGTTGAGGTCAAGCAAAGAACAATGTAAGTGTGAGCTGTTAGCAGCCAAGAGCCCGAACAGCAAAGAACTGGGTGTACCAGCCTAGAAAAGGGAATTTGGACACCTGGACACCAAGAGCATCTCTGTAATATGGTTAGGTAATAAATAAAATGTAGCATTTCAAGTCAGAGTATGAAAGAGGAAATTTCAGTAAGTGATATCAAGACCACATCTTCTTCAAAAAGAATTTGATCTACACCTCATACTATGAATAAAAATAGGTTCCAAAATGGAACCAAGATTAATTCATCTTAAAAGAAAAAAAAACAACAAACTGGATTAGTTCTCTATTTCTGCATAACAAATTAATGCAAAATTTAGCAGCTTTAAACAAACATGTATTATTCAGGTTCCATGGATCAGGAATCTGAGAGTGGCTTAGCTTGATGATTCTGGCTCAGGGTATCTCATGATGTTGTAGCCAAGATGTTAGCCCAAACTTCAGTCATCTGAAGGTTCAACAAGAGTGAGACCCACTTCCCAAATCACTTGGTGGTTGTTGGCAGGCATTAGTTTCTCAGTGGCTATTGGCCAGAAACCTTGTTCCTCTCCACGGAATCTTCATAGTTTTTCTGAATGTTCTAATGATATGGCAACTGACTTCCCCCAGAATGAATGGCCCAAAAGAGAAAGAGAGCCCAAGATGGAAGGTACAGTGGTTTATAACCTACTATCAGAAGTGACATGCCATTACTTCTGCAACTTATTGGATCAGTCTTTCGGTCACATTGTACCAACTCTGGCACATTGAAAGAGGACACTATACAAGGGTGCGAATATTAGGAGCAGGGATCATAGGCACTATCTTGGAGAATGGTTACCACACAAAATCCTTGAAAATATATAGAAAAGTATTTTTATAGTCTTAGTTATGCATGTCAATAAATCCAGAAGGCATAAAGAAAATATTCTTCTCCCTCATTGCATGCAGATTTGGTGGGTGTGGTAGTACGGATAAGCTAGCTGCTATAAAAACAATCTCTAAAACTCAGTCTTAACCCAGCAAAGGTCTCTTCCTGGTTCAAATGGAGGAGGAAGTTACAGAGTCCCCTGGGAGTAGAATAAATGGCAGATCTGGAAGGCCTCTCCAAGGAGATATGAGACCTGGTTTGAAGGATCAGCAATCTTCACTCCTGTGGTGGGTTATGACAAATCCAGCTCAGAGGCTCCCAGTGACCATCTGACTGGCACCTGAACTGCCCAGGACACCCAGCTCCAGAACTGCCTTTGAAAGGAAATATGCTTCCATTATGCTGTGGGGTCTTTTTGCTCTCTTGGAACAAAAAGAGGCACCCAATCTCTTCTTACAAAAATCTGCTGTTCCAAACTTCAGGTCAGTCTTCAACACCGTGAGCATTTGTGCCTCTTTCACTCAAACTTGTTGAGTAGCCTTAGTCAAAGCTCTCATTCACCGAGCCTGAGTCCTCAAAAGTAAAACGGCGATAATAATCCCAACCTCTTAGGGGTATTGTGAGGATGAAAGGAGAGGGCAAGTGGAAAATAAACTGGCACCTAGGATATCCACTGGTATTTGTTATATCCAAATTATAGATAGCTTACTGATGAGTTTTCAGTTTAGCTTCATTAGATTCTAGATCGGTTGTTCTTAGCCACAGGTAAATTACTTTTAATAATTATTCGCTCAGTTACAAAAATTATACACTTTATGGTAGAAAATGTGGAAAGGCGGAAAAGTACAAATAAATAAAAATAACCAGTCACTATGTCCAATCATGTTGAAACTCCCACTCAATCCTTTCACATCTCCATTTTCATATTTGCCCAATATAACATTCTGTGAAGCTATAGCTATCTCCTATTGGTGATTTCTTCGATTGTTTGCAATTGTTCACTGATATCAAGAACACTGTGATAAATCTCCTTGAAAATTAACCTTGATGCTCATCTACTGTAATTTCTTTAAGAGTGATACTTAGAAGCAGAAGTTTTAAGACAAAGCACAAACACAATCATAAAGGGCCATTGGTATTAGAGGTTAACAGAATCCTAAAAGAATGATGGGAGTTTGGACCCTAATGTATCACCTACTGACCCATGTGCATGGCCTGCTTGCTGGCAAAATCTCCAGTGGCATTGCCCCATCAGCAACTACTTTGGGGTCCAGATCCCAACGGAAACTTTTTAGACCAAAGATTATAACCAAGGCCTCTGCTGCAACACTTTCTCACTCTAGCTTTTGTGAATCTCCTGGAGAACTGATTGAGCTTTTCATTTGGTCGTTTATTTGATTAAAATTCAAGATTTATTGAACATATTTTTTTAACCTTTGAAGCCCCCTGCCCACATTTGATACTCTGCCATTCTTCCCAGAGAGCAGGACCTCCCACTCCATTGACTTGACTTTGTAGTCAGTCTACTAGCTGTGTCTCATATTTTCTGGCTGGACACAGAATACAAAAACTGAGAGCTGATTTTGTGTTCTTGCTCTGTCCCCCCTCACTCTCCTATTGTGCACGAAGGTAGCCCCATCCCTCTCTTTTGCAGTGGGGTTCCCTTTTTGCCTTCCATCTGAACCCAGACCGGAGGTATCTCTGCTCCCTGGCTTCATCCTGTAAAGGTACATCCTTCTCCTCATGACAGAGCTGTTCCTCCCTCTGTCAAAGCCAACTTCATTCTTCCTTCTCTGGAATATAACTCTATTTCACTGAGAGAGAAAGTTTTATCCTGCAACTAAAAGTCTTGCCAATCCAAGAAAAAGGCTTGATGGTAGGGAGGTTCAGGTAGGAAAAACTGCATCCTCTTATGAGATCAGGAGTCCTGGGGCCCCAGGAGGGTCAGAAAGGCCTTGTAACAGTATAGCCTAACCACCCTGACTTATGCACGAGGAAACCAAGGCCCAGAGAGGGGTGTGGCATGTCCAAGGCCACACAATGAGAAAAGGGTCACAGCCAGGACTACGATAGGGTCTTTCCCCTGCCCCTTCTGCTCATTAAGACCCAAGTCAAAGGCCGACTGTTTCCATGCATTTGGCAGGTGCGGTACCTCTGAGTTCCTGCCATATGCCAGCACTGCGAGAATAAAATGGAGCAGACCTCCCCAACCCTCATGCTTGCCCCAGAGGTGTAACTGACAGAAAGATAATAGTACAAACTAAACAGGCATTACACTTATACGTACTTTACCTGTATGGATTCATCTGTTCTTCACAACCTGGCAGGGCAGGTACTATTCTTCTTCTTCATTTTATAAATCAACAAACTGAGGCCAGTGAAGTTAAGTAACTTGCCTTTAGTCTCACAACACATAATGGGTGAAGTTGGACTGTGAATCTAGGCTGCATCAACTAGATATTTGCGGGTGCACGTATAGGAGGGGCAAGGGAAAAAATAGTATCTGAGCTGAATCTTGGAAATTTTGACAGACTGAGAAGGGAGAAAGGTCAGCAGGACAGGGAGAAGAACCACATGACCCTCAGGCAGATATAGCAACACGGAGCCAAAATTCTGTGCCCAAGGATCCCAAAGGCACTGGGCATGCTTCTCTGCTGTTCCACCCCATTTTAACCTTAGCTGTGGAGTGCAGAAGGGCCCTGATAGGACTGTGACCCTTTGGTCGCCTTCAACTCCAGTAGTAAGTTGCCCCCACCAGCAAGAGGTAGGACCTAAGGGCCCTAGATGGGCAGCCTCAGTACAGCCAGCCTGTCACTGGGTGGCACTGTGGCTTCTCAGAAAGAGAGCAGCGCCCACGGGGAGACTGACTAGCCAAGAAAAGGAGTGAGAATGCTGCTCCGGCCCTCCTGTGCAAGTGTTTGGGATTACAAAGAGGTACAAGAAATATTTCTTGCTTTCCATAGGGACCACGAAGGGTCCAATAGAAATATGAGTAACTAATTAATTGCTCCAATAATAGACATAATTAACTGTTTTAACAATTGGTTCCAACTGAAGGGTGCGGGGGTGGGGGGGCTGTGGAGAAGAGGAGGCATTTGAGCCTTAGTGTAAGATTCTACACAGGCTATTCTAGTACAACATGGCTATGATGGCGCTGGCTCCCAGGGCACTACGCACAGGGCAATGGGGGTTGTCGAGTACCTATAAGGGCAACGATAGGGAGCTGGGAGCTAGAAGTGACAGCAGAGTGGGCCTCTGTGCACACAGGCTTCCACGCAGCCACCCCAGGGTGCTCTTTGTCGCAATGAAGCACTTAGCTCAGGGGCAGAGGAGAGGCCCCTGGTGTTAAGATGACTAAAAACTGCTAGAAGCCATGGGCAGGGGTAGAAGACAACTGGTCTCCTGTCTTTTTGCTATGCCTCGCTGGGGCTCAGCCTTCAGTCCCTGCTGGTCCCATCTTGCTATGGAACCCAGGCCCAGACACAGCAGCTCTTGAGGCTCAGTGGCTGCATCTATAAAAGGGGTCTTTCACGTGCATAAATGTGTTGAAAAAATGAAAAAATCAGAATTACAAGATGAGAGGAAAAAAAAGTCCAAGAGAAGCAAGAACAGCCTGATGTTTCCTGCTGACCCAAGACAAGCCCTGATCTTCTTTCCAGAGGCGAAGGAAGGAAGAAGGACTGAGTCCCTCTGCTGGCTTCAAGCTCAGGCAGGGCCCCATGGAAAGCCAGAATATATTTTTGTCCTTGGAGGGCAATTCATCTCCCTGGTCTCTATAAAATTTGATAGGCCAAGCTTCGTGGCCAGGAAACGGTTTAATATTCATTTGGTAGATACATTTTCATTAAATTTTTAAAGCTATAAAACTCTCTGTTTCCAAATTTTCTATTCAGAAGTTAGCCCATCATGTTGTTGAAACCCACATCCAAATGATTGAATTAACATAAGCTTCCTAAAACAATATGAGGGGTGATGGACTAGCTGCAGTTTGTGGCTAAAGGCTTCAGGCCTGAAGGGGGCATCTGTTTTTGCTCCCAATCTTCCCACTAGAACCGAAAGGACAAGGGCACTGGGGGCTGCAGGCCAGGGCCTTGTATCATTTCAAGCATATACTCCGTACCTCCTTTTGTCATTTACAAGTGTCGATGGTGAGAGGTGATAAGGAGGGGCTCCTCCTCACACTGCCCTCCACCAGTGTCCAACAACAGACCTAGATCTGCCCATCCAAACTGGATATCCCAAGTCACCTTTTACAGAGATTGTTCCCTTCTACCCAATGGTGGCATGAGGGACTTTTCTTCAAGCAACATGTATATATCACGCAAAACTTTTTCATTTAAATAGTATATTACAGGTCAATTAAATTGTGGTTTTCCAAGGAGTGACGTCAGAAACATGGCAAAGTGAGAGAAGTCCCCAGATTTCTCCCTTTGAAACAACAATAAGTTTAACATCTAAAACTCAACAAAAAACACCCAACCCCCACACAAGCACGTCTGAGTGAGGGATCTGCAAATAAGAGCTATCACAGGTCAGAACCACAGAGTCCGGCAGAACACTGGGAGAAACAAAGAGGCTGCCTCTTGCAGCCAGAGCTCCCTGCAGGAGGAGGGGGAGGGGAGAAGGTGTGGCAGGTTCCCTGAACAGCTCTTCCTGAAAGAGCTGTGAGCTCCACACAGCGGCAGTGCCCAGGGATCAGGGCAAAAAGCAGAGAAGTGGGGATGGCAGAGAAACAATACTTGATTATTACCAGCCACAGTTGCAAAACACAAAGCTGAGCCACAGCCCCCATCCCCCAACCTAGAGGGCCACTCCCACGATATCCTCAGGGAGCCCCAGGGAAATCTGAGTAAACCTTACTGAAACTGTCGCTAACTCTGACAAGGACTGAGACTGAGGGTAGTGAGCATGATTGAATATCTATAAGGGGAAAAAAAGCATTATTAAGACTTTATATAAAGCAGGGCTCCAAGAGGCTTAGGTGCCACCTACCGGAAACCAAAAGAAAAACATCTTCTCTGCGACAGGCTAAAGAGAGACCTTTATATAATAAATCTTTCTGGAGGAAAAAAAAAGCAGAATATACTTCCATTAATGTCCATGTGGGGAAATAGTCCATTAAACACCATGAACAACTAAGGCGACAAGGGAGTTCAGGAAGAAAGAGAAAAATCTCCAGGAAATAAGCTTAAAGACATAGAAATATGCAATTTGAATGACAGAGAATTCAGGATGGTACTGCTGAAAAAACTCGGCGAGATCCAAAATAGTTCATATCAACAATTCCAGGAATTGAAAAAATAACTAGATGAGCAAAATGAGTTCTTTAGCAAGGAGATTGAAACCCTCAAAAAGAACCAAATAGAACTTCTGGAGATGAAGAACACACTGAAAAAGATGAAAAATGAAATCGCAAGCTTGGGAAATAGAGCTGACCAAATGGAGGAAGGGACCAGTGGTATCAAAGACAGAAATCTAGAAACAGGTCAGAAAGAAGAAGAGAGAAACTGAAGAATGAAAAATAATGAAAGAGAAATGCAAGAACTAGCTGATACCATCAGGAAAGGAAACAAGAATAATGGGCATTCTCAAAGAGGAGGAAAAGGAGGAGGGATTAGAAAGCATTTTCAGACAAATAGTTGACGAGAATTTCCCAAATCTAAGGAATGAGCTGGAGCTTGGAATTCAAGAAGTCAACAGAACACCCAATTATCTCAACCCCAAAAGGACTTCTCTAAGACACATTGTATTAAAATTATCAAAAATCAATGACAAAGAAAGAATTCTTAGGGCAGCCAGGGAAAAGAAGATGGTAACCTATAAAATAAAACCCATTAGATTATCGTTGGACTTTTCAGCACAAATCTGACAAGTCTGAAAGGGGTGGAATCAAATATTCAAATTATTAAATGAAAGGAACTACCAGCCAAGAATAATGTATCCAGCAAAGCTCTCCTTCAGATATGCAGGAGAAATAAATACCTTTCCAGATGTACAAAAATTGAGGGAATTCTCCACTATGAGGCCTACATTACAGGAAATACTGAAAGGGGTTAGCTCGCCTAAAACAAAAGGACAAAAACAAACAAACAAACAAAAAAAACCACATCAATAGGAGTAAGGTGACTACCAGGCAGATAGAAGCAGAAGAGTGCAACCCTTACTAAGAACAGGGCATTATAAGCTTAAACAATAAGAGATTTGCTATAGCAAGATAGTAATGAACGTTCAGCATACATAGGGACAAATTGAGACAATGATGACAGAAAAGAGAAGGATTCAAAGATCCAAATTTGCAAAGGGGAATGAAGATAAGGCACACGCAGAAGAAAATGGACTACTCTATGTGTGTATATATATAACTATCCTCTACATATTCATAATGCTAAGCACACACCAAAGATTCAGAACTGAAGTATAAAACATAAAACAAGAAGGACCAGAGGGAAAATCCATAAAACTCAACCAAAATTAAAACAAAACAAAACAAAACAAAACAGACATACAAGGAAAGGACAAGGAAGCAATGGAAATACCAAGTTAACAGAAAGGAAAAAATAAAATGGCTATAAGAAGACCTCATTTTTCAATAATTGCCCTAAATGTAAATGGAATGAACTCACCAATAAAAAGGCACAGAGTCGCAGATTGGATCAAAAAAAACCCAACCATATGCTGCCACCAGGAGACACATCTCAGTTCCAAAGACAAATATAGATTCACAGCGAAAGGGTGGAAAATGATATTTCAAGCAAATGGCATTCAGAGAAAGGTGGGAGTAGTAGTACTAATATCAGATGAAATAGACTTTAAAATTAAAAGGTAAAGAAAGATACTGAGGGACACTTCATAATGATAAAGGGAATCATATACCAAGAATACATACACTTATTAATATCTATGCTCCCAATCAGGAAGCCCCACCGTGAAATATATAAAGCAATTACTAACAGAACTAAAGAGAGAAACAGACCAAAACACTATCATAGTAGGGGACTTAAACACTTCAATGTCGGATATGGACAGATCATACAAAAAGAGAATCAATAAGGATATAATATCCTTAAATGACACATCAGACTAACTGTACATAATTGACATTTACAGAGCCTTTCATCCCAAAACAGCTGCTTATAAATTCTTCTTTAGTGCACATGGAACATTTTCAAGGATTGACCACATACTGGGACACAGAGATAGCCTCAACAAATATAAAGGGTTAAAATCATACCAACCACATTATCTGATCATAATGCTCTGAAACTAGAGATCAACTGCAAAAAGAAAGCAGGAAGAACCACAAATACATGAAAATTAAATAACATGCTACTGAAGAATAACTGGGTCAGAGAAGAAATAAAAAGAAAGATCAAGAGATACATAGAAACAAATGATAATGATAGTCTAACATATCAAAACTTTTGGGACATGGCAATAGCTGTCATAAGAGGAAAGTTCATACCATTACAGGCCTATCTCAAAAAGAAGACTGAGCCCAAAGAAATAACCTAATGCTTCATCTTATAAAACTAGAAAAGGAAGAACAAATGAAGGCTAAAATCAGCAGAAGGAAAAAAATCATCAAAATTGGAGCAGAATAAAATGAAATTGAAAATAAAACAAAAAAAATAGAAAAAAATAAATGCAATAAAGAGCTAGTTCTTTGAGGAGTTTAATAAAGTTGACAAACCCCTGGCCAGATTCACTAAAGAAAAAAGAGAAAGGACACAAATAAACAAAATCAGGGATAAAAGAGGAGAAATTATTATGACAGATACTGCAGAAATACAAAGGATCACACAAGAATACTATGGAAAAGTATATAACACCAAATTTAATAACCTAGAAGAATTGGACCAGTACTTTGGACTTTAAGAGGATTTTATGAATTTGACTTCAAAGACAAGGGGAGTAAAAGCAAAAATAAATGAATGGGACTAAAAAGCTTCTGCTGCACAGCAAAAGAAAGCATCAACAAAGTAAAGAGACAACCATCCGAATGAGAAAATATATTTGCAAGCAACGCCTCCAATAAGGGCCTAATATCTAAAATATACAAAGAACTCATACAACTCACTAACAACAACAAAAAACAAACAATCCAATCAAAAAAAGGACAGAGGACCTGAATAGACACTTCTCCCAAGAAGACATACAAATGGCAAACAAGCATATGAAAAGATGCTCAACATCGCTAGCTATTAGGGAAATGCAAATCAAAACCACAATGAGATACCATCTCACACCTGTTAGAATAGCTATAATCAACAAGACAAGTAATAAATGTTGAAGAGGATGAGGAAAAAAAGGAACCCTCATACACTGTTGATGGGACTGCAAATTAATACAGCCACTATGGAAAACAGTATGGAGGTGCTAAGAATTAATCTACCATATGATCTAGCAATCCAGTATTTACCCCAAAGACTTGAAAACTCATATCTGAAAAGATACTTGCACATCGATGTTCATAGCAGCATTATTCATGGTGGCCAGGACATGGAAGCAACCGAAGTGTCCTACAACAGATGATTGGATAAAGAAGCTGTGGTACGCATATACAGTGGAAAATTACTCAGCCATAAGAAGAGATGAAATACCACCATTTGGGACAGCATGGGTAGACCTTGAGATAATCATGCTCAGCAAAATAAGCCAAACAGAAAAGGTTGAAAACCACATATCACTTATATGTGGGATATAAACCTAAAAGCAACAAACAAACAGAACAAAGACTCATGGGCATGAACAATAGACTAGTGGTTACCAGAGGGTATAGGGGGAGGTAGATGGGATAAAAGGAGTCAAATGTGTGGTGACAGAAAGAAATCTAACTATGAGCGGTGAACGCAATGTAATATATATGTGCCTTACTGTTGAGTTGTACACCTGAAACTTACTGGATTTCATTAACCAATGTCACCATAATAAAAAAATTTTAAATAAATAAATAAATAAATGGTGTTTTTTTTCCAAAGATGCTTTTATTTACACATTTCACCACAAAACAACAGAAAATTTATGTCATTAGACTAGGAGGATGCCTGAGGGGAGTTGATAGTCCTGCCCTCCCCTTTGCCTTTGCCCTGTTTTCTCCTAAACAATTACTTTTTTTAAAGTATAGATTAAAGAGTTGTACAGCAATAAATCGAGACACGCACTTGGCCCAGGCTTTGGGGTACCACATTCTGTATTCAGATTGAATGTAATTTTGTTCCCAGATTGATAAGGAGCCGTCAGTTCAGACCAGACTAGGCTCAGAAGCACTTCATATTAACCAATGTCACCCCCAATAAATTTAATACATACATACATACATACACACACACACACACACACATATGTACGTATGTATGTACATATGTACATTTTTTAAAAAGTGCTTCATCTTTATCGACAAAAAGCTTGCCTTGGAGGAAATGTAGCTATGTGTCCCTCCCTATCCCTTTATACACACACAACTGTGTGTCCCATGAGAGGCTTTGGAGGGACCTGGGAATTATCTATCCCTCATCTGTCCTGCGGAATACTTTGAATCTCTTTGTGGTTATTCTGGCATCACTGAGTTCCCATTATAAATTTAAGATACGTAAATTTAAGCAAGCAATGTTGTCTGGTCTTTCCATCGGCCAGAGCTACTGTTGACTTTGTCAGTATCTTGGTCATATATTAACTTTAATATATAAAGGACTCATATAAATCAAATAAAAAATGAGTACCCCAATTTAAAAATGGGCAAAAGACATGAAAACTACAATTCACAAAAGGCTAAGAAATGTTCGGGGGTAGTGATGTGTAACTGGCCCTCACTTCCTATGACTGACTACACATGTAGTTTTATACAATCCTTTTATCTGAGAATAGTTTCAAAATTTTAAATATGTATACCCTTTAATTAAGCAATTTCACTTCTTGAAACTTATCTCATGGAAACATCTGCCCAACTAAGCAAAGACAGATGTACAAGGACTTTCTTTGTAGCATTATTTACAATACAGTCCATCAAGAGTAGATTGGTTAAACTATGGTGTAACCATACAATGGAATACTATATAGTTATTTAAAAAGTAAGGTAGATCCATACCTCTTGATGTATGCCAATATGTCCTCAACATATCGTCAAGTAAAAAAAGCTTATTAAAAACTGGTATGTTCCCTACCTCAACATAATAAAGGCCATATATGACAAACCTATGGTTAACATCATACTCAATGGAAAAAGGCCAAAAGCTTTTTCCTTAAGATCAGGAACAAGACAAGGATGCTCACTTTCACCACTCCTCTTCAACATTGTATTGGAAGTCTTAGCCACAGCAATAAGACAAGAAAGAGAAATAAAAGGTATCTGAATTGGAAAGGAAGAAATAAAACTCTTGTTATTTGTGGATCACATGATGTATGTGTGTGTATATATATATACACACACACACACATACATCATGTCACACATACATCGTGTGTATATATATATATACATACATAGCGAGAACCCTATAGATTCCACCAAAAACCTGTTACAGCTGATCAATGAATTCAGTAAAGTAGCAGGATACAAAATAAATATTCAGAAGTCTTGCATTTTTATACACTAATGATGAACTTTTGAAAAGAGAAATGAAGAAAACAGCCCCATTTACATTTGCATCGAAAACAATAAAATACCTGGGAATCAAATTAACCAAGGGGGTAAAAGACCTGTTCTTAGAAAATTGTAAGTCATTGAAAAAAGAAATTGAAGAAGATACAAATAAATGGAAGCATATACCATGTTCGTGGGTAGGAAGAATCAACATCGTTAAAATGGCCATACTATCTAAAGCAATCTGTAGATTAAATGCAATCCCTATCAAAATACCAATGGCATTTTTCAGAGAGCTAAAGCAAATAATCCTAAAATGTATATGGAACCATAAAAGGCCCCAAATAGCCACAGTTATCTTGAGAAAGAAGATCAAAGTTGGAGGTATCACACTACCTGATATTAACCAATGTACCTGATATTAAAGGTTGCAGTAATCAAAACAGCATGGTACTGGCATAAAAACAGATACATTGATCAATGGAACAGAATAGAGAGCCCATAAATAAATCCACGCCTATATGCTCATTTAATATATGACAAAGGAGGCAAGAATATACAATGGGGTAAAGACAGTCTCTTCAACAAATGGTGCTGGGAAAATTGGACAGATACATGCAAAAAAAAAAAAAGAAAGAAAGAAAGAAACCAAACCACCTTCTTACGCTGTATACAAGAATAGACTCAGAATGAATTAAGACTTAAATGTAAGACCTGAAACCATAAAACTTCTAGAAGAAAACAGGCAGTAAATTCTCTGATATTGCTAATAGTAATTTCTTTTCAGATATATCTCCTCGGGCAAAGGAAACAAAAGAAAAAATAAACAATTAGGACTACATCAAACTAAAAAGTTTTTGTACAGCAAAGGAAACCATCAGCAAAACAAAAAGATAACCGACTGAATGGGAGAAGATATTCACTTATGATACATCTAATAAGGAGAGATTAATATCCAAGACATATAAAGAACTCATATAACTCAACAACAACAAAAAAACAATCCTATTTAAAAATAGGCAGAAGGCCTGAACAGATATTTCTCCAAAAAGGACATACAGATGGCTAACAGACATATGAAAAGATGCTCAAGGTCACTAATCATCAGAGAAATGCAAATTAAAACCACAAAGAGGTACCACCTCACACATATTAGAATAGCTATCATCAATAAATCAAAGAACAAGTGTTGGTGAGGATGCGGAGAAAAGGGAACCCTCGTACATTGTTGGCAGGACTGCAAATTGGTACAGCCGCTATGGAAAACAGTATGGAGGTTTCTCAAAAAATTAAAAATGGATTACCTTACCTTTTGACCCAGCAATTGCACTTCTGGGTATTTAGCCAAAGAAAACCAAAACAATAATCCGTAAAGATCTATGCACCTCTATGTTCATGGCAGTACAATTTACAATAGCCAAGATATGGAAGCAACCTAAATGCCCATCAACAGACGATTGGATAAAGAAGTCATGGTTCATATATGCAATGTAATATTACTCAGCCATTAAAAAAATGAAATCCTATCATTTGCAATGACATGGATGGACCTAGAGGTTATTATGCTGAGTGAAATAAGTCAGAGAAAGATAAATACCATATGATTTCACTTATATGTGGAATCTAAGTAATAAAAAGAACAAACTAATCAAAAACGGACTCATAAATATAGAGGACAATCTGGTGATGGACAGAGAGGAGGGAGGTTGGGAGGCTGGGAAAATGGGGTGAAGGGTTAAAGAAGTATAAATTAGTAGTTGATAAATGGTCACGGAGATGGCGAGCATAGCACAGGGAATGCAGTTAGCATTAATATTATGGCTAAGTGGAGGGCCAGGGGAGGGAGGGAGCAATTGGGGGGATTGTTTTATGAACTATATAGATGAATAACCAATGTACTGTATAGTTGAAATCAATTTAAATAAATAAATTTTTAAAAATACCAGACAAAACAGACTTGAAGTTTAAAGTAAAGAAAAATTTTAAAAATTGATAATTATGAAATCTTTATTGAACCATTAAACCACTGAAAAACTTTTTTTTTTTGAAAAACACTTAAATAGAGAAAGTGTTACATAGTTATACAGTAATATGAAGTTACGTAAACAAAAACCAGAAAACACTCCTCCAAAAAGTTGCTGTGTTAGGGTGTGGAATTACGGATGATTTTCTTTTTAAAAACATTATGCATGGCCTTTTATCGTATTTCCAATAAGAAGAGGGAAGGACAAAAGTAAAGCAGGCACTTCATTGAAGTTGGCTGATGAGTGACAACCAAATATCAGTTCTAATTTTTTAAATTGATATATAATTTACTTATAACATTAGATAAGTTTAAGGTGTACAATAGTTGACTTGATGCATTTATATTGCAATATGATAAGCATTGTAGCATTAGCTAACACCTCTATCTTGTTTCATTATTATCATTTATTCTAGTGGTGAAAACAATTAAGATCTAGTCTCTTAGCAAGTTTAATGTTTAAAATATAGTTGTCTACAATCACTATGTTGAGTATTAGAACTCCAGGACTTATGTATCTACGAGTTTCAAGTGTGTGCTCCTAAACAACATCTCTTCCATACCCTGACCCCCCAGGCCCTGATAACCACCATTCCACTCTCTGTCGATGGACACTAAGGTTGCTTCCAGGTCTTGGCTATTATGAATAATGCTGCAATGAACATAGGAGTGCAGATATCTCTTCTACATCAGTTTTCATTTTTGTCAAGCAGAACATCTCACTATCATTTAGAAATTATTCTGAATCCTCTGCTTGCACTTTTTGCCTAGTTTCCTCTTCAGATAGTTTCCAGGAAGGGTATGATTAAAAATGTGGTGTACAAATTCTAGGCATCCTAGACAAATTTGTCATATTTGAATGAAAACCACTATAAGGGTTATAACATTTAGTTTAATAGGACTATTTCAAACCCTCACATTTTTCCATGTATTAATTCACCACTAGATGCTGCTATAGGCTGAGATATGCTTCCCAAACTGGTATATTTGCCTTTCCTCTTTCCTGTGGGAAAATGACAAGCATTCTTTTTAAATGTTTTGTGTTAGGACATATTTATATGCATTTCTTATGCCAAATAAAGCCCAGTGAATTGGAAATATCACCCTTTTTATGTCTTTTGAGCAGAGAGTTGGAACTACAGTCTATGGAGCACCTTCTCTGGGCCTGGAAGCTTTCGTACATTTTTTTCATTTTTCAAATGGTGTCTCATTCTTCACCTTTCTGCACCCACTGTGTGCTCCAGAGGCTGAGCTGAGACTGCATCAACCAGCTCTCTCCTCTTCTGGCTTCTCCTTGGTTTTTTGGCCAATGAGGAGCATCAGCAGGAGGTGGCATGCAAAGGAAAGACTACCTGAGGTGTTTGTTCCCCAGTTCCCTCTGCAGAACATCCACTGGCTGGCTGTGTCCTGCCACCAATAGTTCTACCCTTGTAAGGTGGTCTTCCACACAGCCTCTCTGTCTCCAGGTTTTTGTCCTCCAGGCCCAGGGGAGGTGACAGCCCTATTGTTCCTAGTCCCTAGTCCTGGAGTACTCACACTCCCTTGTGGTTACTCTACACCTTATTTGCACTTTTGTAAATAGTCCTTTTATTAAACACTCCTCAAATTATCCAACTGATTGTGTCATCTGTTTTCTGCCAGGACCCTGACCAATATAATACTTAAAGAGACAGGGAGTAACTCATCCAAACTAAGAGTTAGTAAGTGGCATAACTGGGCTGAGAAACAGGTCTGTCTGCATCCTTTGCCAGTTCAGGCTGCACTGCCTAGGAAGAAGCCTGTTTGAGAAGTGGACAAGTTGAGGTCCAGCAGTGGGCCTAGGGAATGGACTCTCCTGCTTTGTGACTCAGGCCACTGCACATCCAAGACACATTCCCACTTCTGTCTTTCCTGAAGTTGGTGTGTGTCCTCATTATTCAGCTGCCATTGCATTTGTTCAGGAAGCCTTTGCTTGCAGAGCCCAGAACATTCTCCTTAATGGCTCAGGTGATAGTATTTTAAAACATACTCTTGGAGGTTCTTCCCATCAGGAGTGGAATCTAATTCTCCTTCCCTTGGATGTGGGCTGTCCCTAATAATTTGCTTCTAACAACTAGAATACAGAGGAAGGGATATGCCATTGCTTCCAAGGCCAGGTTCTAAAAGCAGACCAGCTTCTACCTGCTCCCACTTGGGATGCTCATTCATGAAATGCAGTGCCATGCTATGAGGAGACCTGGGCCACCTGGAGAAGCCACATCTGGGCATCCAGCTGAAAGCCCCCTAAGGTTCAAGCTGTGATAAAGCTCTCAGTCCCCAGCCATCCTGTGACAACTGCATGAGATACCCCACAGAGAACTGTCTAGCTGAACCCAGTGGACTCTAGAAACAGAGATAGATAATAATAATAAAATGATTGCCATTGTTTTAAGTCACTAAGTTTTGAGATAATGTGTGACACAGCAGTAGAAAATTAATAAGCAGCCTTCTGCATAACAGTGGTGGAGTACCAATATTGATTCTCTTTTGGGTGTCCAAAATGTCCTGGGAAACTACTCTTCTCTAATTCTCTCAAAAAATTTCTAAATCTCCGATTTTTAGCTCCACTATGATCTTGTCCTAGATTTCGCTCCTGGATACTTTGAATGTTGAATCCTCTTGGAATTAAATGTACCCGAATTTTTGTTTAGAATAAGTTCATATTCTAGAACTTGCTTTTTTTTCCACTGAGTAATGTATTGTTGACAACTTTCCAGGTCAGTAAATATAGGTCTCCTGCTTTTTAAAAAAAATAGCTTCATAGTATTAGGCTCCCATTTTTAAAAGTTTTCCCCAAGCTGTATATGCCACCAAATAACATCCACCTACAACCAGAGAATTTGTTAATTCGTTTATACATTAATTCTCTCATTTGCTCATTCAAAGCACCATGAAGGAAGTGTTAACTACGTGCCTAGTGATAGTTTTTGAGAATATTAAGAACTTTTTAGAGCTCTAAACCTAATTTTATAGAGACAATTTTTTGCTTAAGTAAACCAAAATTACTTAAAAGAACCCTGAATAGAAGAACTCAGTTCATGTGAGGTGTGAGGTATAAGCAATAGACTCTCAGGGAAATGGATAGAATCTGAAACTGGTCATCTTCTCCTAGATAGGGCTGAACATAATTGTGGTAGGCAGCCTTTAAGATGGCTCCCAGAGGTCCTCCCCTCCTGCTATTTAGGCTATTGTGTAACCTGAACCTAGTGACTTGCTTCTAACAAATAAAATATGACAAAAGTGTTGGGGTATTTCATAATCACTTCCATGATTAGGTTACAAGAGTCTGTGACTTCCATCTTGTTCAATTGTCTTCTATGTTTGCACACTTTAATGAAGCAAGCTGACATATTGGAGAGGTCCAAATGACAAAGAACTGAGGGTTATTTCTGACCAACAGCTCTTAAGAAACCAAATCCTGTCAACAACCTTGTAAGTGAGCTTGAACATGGATCCTTCCCCAGTCATGCCTTCAGACAAGACCGCAGCCTTAATTGATACCTTGATTGCTAACTTGTGAGAGACCCTGACACAGAGGATGCAGATAAATTGTGCCCAGACCCCTAACCCACAGACACTGTGAGATACTAAGTATGTGTTGTTTTAAGTCCATAAATTATAATTTGTTACGCACCAATAGATAACTAACTCAGTAATTATGTAGAGATGGGAAATTGCAAGTCATAGCATGTGGTGATAAAATAAGTGATTCAACTATTGCTTAGGGTTTTCCATAATGAAGTACTCACTGAGGCAAGGCTCTGGGGGAGTCAGTGGCTGTTACCAAAAAACAAACAATTAGAAAAAGAGGAATTCAATGACTATGAGTGATGTCATTGCTGAACAATTTAAGGAAAGAGATTGACAAAAACAAGGTCATAAATTCTTGTATCTCTTCTACTTTCTTTTACTTTTATTCTTCCCTTACCTTCCTAAAAAAAAAAAAAATTAAATCTTAAAAGCATTAGGTAGGGCAGAGCAAGGATGGCATTTGTGCCTGGAGAGAAAGGAACTGTGGAGGCACAGAGTGGGGTATTGCTACTGAATTGGGTAAGGAGAGCATTTGTGTGGGAGGGCTGCCTGACACAGGGAGTCAGAACCTGAACTGGCTGAGAAGGGCATTTACACAGGAAGGTGGCCTTGCATAGGTGTCAGAGCCCAAGAAGGGTGAGAAGGACAGCACTGCAGAAGAGTAGCTCGGCGAGGGTGTCACAGCTTGAGCAGAGTAATGAAAGTGTGTTAGTTATCTCTTGTGGTATTAGAAATTACCTCCAAACTTAGTAGGTTAGAACAATAATCTTTTACTATCTCAGCTTCTGTGGGTCAGGAATTCAAATAAGGCATAGAAGGAGTGGCTTGTGTCTGTCTGTTCTGTAACATTTGGGGCCTTGGCTAGTAGACTTGTTGGCTGAGGGCTGAAATCATTTGAAGTGTTGGCTGAGGCTGGGGGATCAACTTCTAAGGTGGCTCACTTCATGCCTAGAAAGTCATTGCTCACAAGTTGGTTTCTTTTCATGTGGGCCTATCCATACATGGTCCCCTCCACAGGACTGTTGAGTGTCCTCACAACTGGCTTCCCTGAGAGCCATTGATCCTTGAGACTGAGCCAGGAAGAAGCTACGCTTTTTATGACCTAGCCTAGAAATTCATATGGCATCATTTCCATCATATTTTATTCATTAGAAGTGAGTTGCTAAATCCAGCGCACAGTCAAGGAGAGGGGTCCCACCTTTTAAAGGGAGGAGTATCGAAAAATTTGCAGATATATTTCCAAACCACTACAGAGAGATGGAGAGGCAGCTTGGTGTGGGTTCTCAAACCCTGAGCAGAGTGAGGAGGGCACACACACAGAGGGGGAGCCTAGCAAGGTTTGTCAGAATCCCTGCAGGATGAAGAAGGCATGGGAGAGACAGACTGGTATGGGGAGTTGGAACTCAGGTTTGTTTGAGGAAGACATCTTGGGGTGGGGTGCAGAGGGGAAGACAGTGTTGGCAGATGGTTTGCATACAGGGGACTGATCACATAAGTAAATATATGAAGGATAATTGGGGCCAGTTTTCTCACTGTCAGAGGAATGCAGCTACCAAAGTAACACCTTTGAACACATTTGTGTCTTTCCACATTCTCAGATTTATTGACTGGAAGCTTCTCAGATAAACTAATCAGGTATCCATGCAGGTTAAAACACAACATACAGAGAGGGAAAGTACAGTCTTCCACAACAGAGTGAATGGATGAAAATCCTCAGTGTCTCCAAAGCGATCTATGTTGACCTGCAGTGTAGATGGTTTCGTGTAGGTCCCAAGCCAGCAGCTGTAACAGGCAGAGGTCAGAGTCTTCATCTCTCAGCGTACCTGTTCCTGATGCTCTTGGGTCAGGCTTGAGCATCGGCTGTCTGAAGTGTTCAGCTTATATGGTCTTTACAGGGTGAAATCCTTATGCCTACCGACTCCTGCAGTCAGGGGCTTATCAGTGGCAGCCGTGGCTGACACTTTTGTGGTTTTGGGTGTTCCAGTCACGCCCTAAGGACATTCCCATTATGTGCCAGTTGATATTATTATCATGGCTCCCATGGAATCCATTTTTTAAAGTCCAAAAATTTCTCAATTCTCTATGCTCTATACAGTTACAAATATGGAAAGGGAGAAAAATAACACAAATTCCGTGATGTTAGATTGGGAACTGGAAGCATGAGTGTGGACGCCATGGTTTTCAAGATAGGTAGTTAGACAGGTAGGTAGACAGAAGTGTGTGCGTGTGTGTGTGTGTGTGTGTGTGTGTTTCCTATTGCTATCCATAGGGCGTGGAAGAGCAGAATCCTAGACTAACAGGTAGAGAGGAGACAAAGAGGAACAAAGTAAAAGCCCTGTCCCAGGAGCATGTCAGTCACCTGGACTGAGAGAAACCCAATGAAAGCAAAGGCTAGGAGGCAGTGGACTCGATGTCAGAAGGTTCAACCCAGTGGCTGTAGCAGGTGATGAACTGCCCCCAGCTGTGGTGGAGGGTGGAGGCAGAGAACTTCAAGGGGGAGCCTTCCAGTAGGTAGCTCACTGCCAACAAAAACACTGAAGCTGGTCTATGGCCATTCTACCCTGAACAAGCCTGATCCCGTCCGATCTCGGAAGCTAAGGAGAGTTGAGCCTGGTTAGTACTTGGATGGGAGACCACCTATGAAGACCCAGGTGCTGTATGTAGGCCTAAAAAATAAGGGATTGTAAGCTGACAGGGTCCTTGCAATCCGTGAGGTAAACCAAGGATTGCCTCACCTAAACGAACAAACAAACAAACAAACATTGAAGCTGGACAGCCCAAGTACTTGCTGGAAAATAACAAGTAGGCCAGCTTGGCCGGAGAAAGGAGTTGATAAGCTAGGATGCAGAGCCTGGGAAGGCCCCTGACTAGGATCCTTATACCTCGGTCTGGACAAATTTCATGGCCTGCAGCCTGAAACCAGGTACAAAATTGGGAGACTGTATGCATTTTTCAAGGCACAGAGTAGGTGTCCTTTTCTCAAAAGGGGTAGGTATCCTTTTCTCAAAAGTCAAGACTACTAAGGAGTTTCTGTAACGTCAGGCTATCTACTGGGGCTTCTGGGCAGAATAAGATAAAACTCGAAGGACCTGGCATGGTCCTTAAAGTTTATTAAGGAGGCCTGAGTAGCATTGCCCTTAATTCACTGGTGCCTCTTAAAATCTTTTCTGGAAGGGGGAGGGAGACTGGTATAATTGTCTTCATTTTACCAAAAACTGACACCCCATTCCCTTTCACAACCCCAGGGATACTCTTGGGGGTATCTCCACGATTCCAGAGAAAAAAGTGCACAGCGTGAGGTGAGCACGAGAGATCCTGTATGCAAAAACATTCATTCTCCAGGGGAGACCCATCCTGAGGGAAGCCAAGGCCTGGGGAAGACAAGGGCGCACACAGCTAATTATAATTGCTACTACAACTCCGTAGAGTGCTGTTAGGGATCACCAAGAGGTTTGGGCCTGCAGAAGAGCCCACAGGCCCAGAGGCTCTGGGTGTGCTGTGTTGATCAGCTTCAGCAGGACCAAGGAAGCAATGCAGATGTGAGTGCGGGGGAAAGGGGGAGTGAAGCAAAGACGCGCAGGAATCTTGCATTTGGCGGCGGAGCCCCCAGTAGCAAGGCGCAAGGCTTGGGTGGACACTAGCCAGTGGCACGCCACTAGGCCCACTTCGCATGGCAGTTTCGCGCCCACACTTCCTTCCGCTGCACTGGCCGCACCTCGATGGGACGCAGTAGGCGGGAGGCACGGAGGTTCAGAGTATCCGTTTCCTCCGGGCTGGCACAGTAGTTGCTAAGCACTTTTGTACTCTAAAGCCTCATATAAGGAGATCAAAGCCCAGATGGGGGTGGACAGGTCAGTCTCGCCGCCGCAAGTCGGTCCTCAGCGGCTTCCGACCGACTCACGGCAAAGCCCGTGCGCTCGGGCGAAGGTTGCCCACATACGCTCCTCCGCCGCGGGAGCCCCAGGATCGACCCTCACTCAACGCCTGGCATTCGCTTCCCGGGCCGTTCTCTTTCAGCAGCACACAGCCCTGTGGCCAGCGATCAGCCCAGAAAGTGGCAGCGAGGTCATCAACACAACAAAGGCGGCCCCAAGCAGCACCTTCTGTCTTGTAAAAATTGCCGGGTCCCGCCCTGGGGGCGGAGTGGAGCCGGGTGGGGAGAAGTAGCAGGAGATACCCTGAGCCCTCTCCGCCCTATTCCACAACTCTGTAGTGCATTCATTTGAAATGTTAATGTTTTGAAGCTTCCCTCTTGGCCCGGATCTCTCTCCTTTAAAGTAGGCTGAAGCCTCTGGGATTAATAAACAAACCAAACAGGCATTTGATTGGGGTGGGAACCGGGTAAACATTTGTTGGTCCAAAAGAAAGAGGCAGGTGGTAACGTAGACAAACGCGGGTAAATTATTTCACGGCCCCAGCCACTCGCTTTAAAAAGACTCCTTTGTGCACTGGTTCCAGGAGTTGGAGAAGTTTTACCAATCAACAGACCCTTATTTGCACCCTCCAGACTGAGAGCTCACACTGCGCGGGGCTTTCACCCCGCCACGCACAGAGGAAATCAGGTCACGGGAGGGAGGCGGGGCGGGATGGGGCCGCGGTGAGGCGGAGCCAAGCCCAGGCCCCGCCCTGGTCCTGCTGGGCGAGTCCAGCCCCCCAGCTCCACTGTGGAGCAGCGGCTAGGACTTCAGATTTCCTGGGGTATCCTGAGGATGGTGAAGCTGGCCGGTAGGCCTGAACCTAACACAGCCAGCCATCGCGCCCGAAGAAGACACTGAGGGGTGTCACAGCGGGTGCTCTTAAAAATCTTGGCATGCGTTTCCCCGTCCACATTTGATAATTTATCAGGGTATTGCCAAAATATAACCGAGGTGAATTCCTTGCTCAGCCAAGCTGCTAGCGATGATAATAGTTCTCGCAGACACTTTAGGAGCACTGACAGACGCTGTTCAAAGCCCTTCACATGGATTAACCTGTGATGAGACATAAGCCATCCACTCGCTTCTTCCTAGAAAGGGTACATCACCTGCTCTCCATCCATTCTCGTGGGGTGAGAATTGGGGCGCGCGTCCCGCTGTTTATGGGGTCCCAATTTTGCAGATATGACTCCTGGTACCTGTGTGTGCTGGAGAAGGGCTGTAGAGGTCACCAGGACACCATCGTAGTCCTGAACCGCTTCCAGGCCCCCACAATTCTCCAACTTCAGTATTGTTTAATCCACTAAATCCTCCAAGCAAGAGCTGTTTTGTCTTCCAAAAGCTTTTGCCTCAAGCTGGGAAAACCCAATAGAGGAATGATCATTTTTCAACCATGGGAGCCAACATTCATACATAACGAAGCAAGTCACACAAAGGACAGAATTCTTTCCCACTCTCCTGGGAGAGGCCCCTCAGCCCAGGGAATCTTCAGAGCTTCCCAAATGACCCACACTGGAAGCCAGGCTGGGGTGTATATGGAGCAGTGGTTGCCCTCTGAGGAGCCCTTCTACCCACCCAAAGGCTGGAGTTGGTCACCCAAGGAAATTCCAGTCCAGGTTATTTTTCATAAGCATTTCTTAGAGGAATCCAGTTCCTCCCTTTTATCTGCCCCAAGGGCAGTTGTAGATGCCCTGGGCCAGCTGAGGGACACAGGGAAGGGAAGAACAGTTTACAGTAGAGGAGCTCCCATATACCCCAGTGATAGCATCTGGGTGCTGTCAGAGTACCCAATGGGCAGGGTGGAAAGAGATTGTAGATCACCTGGTTAAGAGAAAGAACTGGCCTCAAATTGGTGAATAAGCCTAGCTTTGTACACATTTGTTTGCCCCTTTACCCTTGGTGCTCACAGATGCATCATCTCCCAGGTCTGCTATACCTTCCTGCCGGCACTAGAACATTCCTGGCTCCTCCAACCTGGCCTCTTCCTTTAAATACCTGTGAGGTCTTAACCAGTTTCCCACTCCTCTGGGCAGACCTGGTTTGAAAGAACAAAAAAATCGGGTTCTTCTACCTGGCATGATCTTAAGGGCCTAAGATAATAGCACATGCTTCATTTTTGTGATTCTTGGAAAGACAGACACCTCTTAAACAGCTGGGTGACCTTGGGCAAGTCATTTATCTTTGTTCAGTACTCCTAAAGTTTCTCATCAGCACAGGGGTGGGATAATACATCTCTGAAAGGGAGATGCAGGGAAATCTTCACTGTAAACTCAGCACCTGAAAGCCCGCTCACCTGTGTTAATGCATGCTCTCCTGAGGCTCCACTTTAAGATGTCACTCCCACACTGTCATGCACCCTGGAAGTGAAATACCTGAAACCAAATCACCCTGGCATCCTAGTTTGGGTGAGCAGCAGCCAGAGGCAGATTGGCTTTCAGAGCAGGTGACAGACAGCCCAGAGGCCTCTCTCCTATAGCGGTAGGTAAGCAATCAGGTTAACACCACCTCATTGCTGGGATGGATCTTGCTTCCAGCAGGGCATCCCACTGCCTCCTGCATAGGAGGTGAGCCCAAGCAGATCTTCACAGAAATTCAATAGCCCTGTTCAGCTTTCACTGTTTCTGTCTCAATGATATTAATCCCTAGTCCACCAATGGTTCTCAGAACTATTTTTCAACATTTCTAAGATTAACATATAAACTCATTATCCATTTCCAAACTTATTAGAGGCACAAAATATCTAGATAACCAAAACGCCATATGCTTGGTTTTCTGCATCTTTTAATTTAGAACCTATGGAAATAAGGAAGAGAGGATAATTGACTTATATGGAGAGTATATAACACATGGTCAAGTTTCACAAGTGGAGAGGGAGGGTGGTCCAGGCAGAGGGGACTGCATGAGTCCTGCAATAGAGGCTTGTGACCCTTGAGTAGTCTTTGTATATCTTGGGAGAAGAGACACAAACCAGGTGTGTGGTAGAGTGACAAACATCTGTTAATGCCAATGCAAATATCAGTGGATGTGAACTTTTTTTCTGAGAGGGCACTAAAGTTTTTTTAAAAGAAGGAAATAGTTTATTAAATTTATGTTTTAGAAATACCATTCTGGTGGCTGTTCAAGAGTGGATTCATTTTTTAATTACTTTTTTAGAACAGTTATAAGTTCACAAAAAAATTGAACATAAAGTACAGAGAGCTCCCATTTACTTCCTACTCTGCCCCCACATTTTATTATTAATGTCTAGTATTAGTGTGATATATTTGTTGTAATTAACGAGCCAATATTGATACATTATTAACTAAAGTCCATAGTTTACGTTAGGGTTCACACTCTGTGTTGTATAGTTCTGAGTTTTGAAAAATGCATATTATGAACCCAGCATTACAGTATCATACAGAAGCATTTTACCACCTTAAAAATTCTCAATGCTTTGCCCACTTCTCCATCTCCATGAACCCATGATCTTTAGTGTTGCCTTTTCCAGAATTTCATATAGTTGGAATCATATAGTATGTAGCCTTTTCAAACTGTCTTCTTTCTCTTAGTAATATGCATTTAAGGTTTTTCCATGTCTTTCTGTGGCTTGATAGTTCATTTCTTTTGGTAAGTCTATTTTATATTTTCCTTCAATAAATATTTACTGAACTTCTATATCAGTATTCTTCCATAGAAATATAATGAAAGTCATGAATTTACTTTTTCTAGTAGTCACATTAAAAAGATAAAATTTACTTCAATAACATTCTATTTAACTCAATATATTAAAAGTATTATTTCAACATTTAATCAGTATAAAAATTGAGATACTTTATACATTTTTTATACTAAGCCTTCGAAATCCAGTTTGTACTTTATATTTTCAGCACATTTCAAGTGGACTAGCCATATTTCTAATGTTCAGTGGATACACTCAGCTGGGCAGTGAAGTACTATGCTGGGGATAGGGCAGGGATCAGAATGGACAAGGTTTCTGCACTCATGTAGTTGACAGTCTAGGGTGGTAGATAGATAATAAAGAAGTAAAATCATTTCAGAGAGTGATAAGTGTTACTGAGAAAATAATGCACTGTAATTACACAGAGACTGGGAAGCTGATTTAGATTGCCTGAGCAGTCAGGAAAGCCTTTCCAAGGCTGAGATCCAAATGAGGAGGCATTAACCATCAATTATCTATTGCCACAATAATGCTGTAGAACAAACCACTCCAAAATTCAGAGGCTTAACATAATAAGTAGTTATTATTGCTCATGAGTCTACAAGTCAGCTGGGCAGTTCTTCTGGTCCCACGTATGCTCACACATGCATCTGTGGGTGGCTGCACATCAGGTAGGTAGCTATGCTGATCCTGGTTAGGCTTGCATGTTTGGGGGCTGCTGGCTGTTGATTGGTTTTGGATGACCTCAGCTCTTTTCCATGTGGCTTCTCATCCTCCAGCAGGCTAGCCCAGGCCTGTTCTCATGGAGGCAGGGATCCAAGAGAATGTGGAAGCTGTCAAGGATTCTTAAGGTTCGGGCTCAGACTGTATCACTTTTGCCGCATTCTTTAGGTCAACGCAAGCTACAAGGCCAGCCTACATCCTAGGAGGAGCTGTAAAGTCACGTTAAAAAAGCTGTGCATACAGGGAAGGATGGAAAATTCAGGCAATTTTTGCACTTAATCTCTCATATTATTTAAAAAGCTTTCAATTCCACCAGGACGTTATAATGACTGTAAACTTAAATGTGCCAAATAAATTATCTTCAAAATATAAAAACAAAAATCAAACTACAAGGAAAAATTGACAAAATTACTCTTATAGTGAGAAATTTTAATGCATCTTTTGTAGTTGATAGGTTAACCACACAATAAAACATTAGCATATCAACAGATAGAGTTGAACATAATTTACAAGGTTTTCAGTCAACAAATACTTATGACATACTTTCTGCATGTGAGGTACTACTCTAGATGTGCTGGGCATATAGTAGTGAACAAAAGCCAACAATCCTTGTCCTCACAGAGTTTATATTCTAGTGGAAGAAAACAAATAAGAAGTTAATATGTAAGACAAACAGATGACTACTATGGAGAAAAAATGACAAGGTAAGGAGTTGAACTTAAATAGCATGGTTAAGGTAGGCATTACTGAGGAGACACTAGAGTGAAGACCTGAAAGAGGTGAGGGAGTGAGTCGTGTGCATATCTCCAGAACTAGTGGAGGGAACAGCAGCTACAAAGGCCCTGAGGCAGGAGCTGGTTTGGCAGGTTCTAGCAGTAGACAGAGGCAGGCTTGGCACTGTGGAAATGGATTAGAGTTGTCAGAGGCCAGAACATGTAGGACCTTGTAGGCCATGATAAGGATTTTGGATTACAGTCTTGAGGAAGCCCCAAAAGGGTTTTTGTTTGAGGGGGAAAGGATGAAAACTCTGGAGAGAAGAGGGCTGTTTCAAGACAAGCGTCAGGTAGCTGGACCTTTAGATGTTGCGGGGTACCAATCTTTGTAAGGCAACATGTCTCAAGGGAATTTCCCTAGCTTTGTCTTTCAACTAGACAGCAGTTTACTGCCCAAAGGATATCACCATCTCCAGAGAATATATTCCAATTATCCTGGAAAACAAAGTAATTGGGATTATAGCATTATTCATTTGCTCAATGCTCAGAATGAAAACCTATCCAAAGCAAGAACAGAAGGTAACTCAAGAAAGCACTCCCTTCTCCATTGGGAAAACCATCAACAATTTATGGATTCACAGGTTAAGTGAAACTATTGTTGGTTTTGAGTCACTGATAAATGCCCTGAAAATTTTTTTCTCCAGATAAATGCCCTGGAGAAAAATAAACTAGGAATAGTGAGCATTCGGGAGTAGGGTGTTACAATTTAAAATAGGCTGGTCAGGGAGAGATTAATTGAAAAGTCATATCTGCCCAGTCTGGGCAGAGCAGAGTTGGGGAGTGTCAGAGAGGGAAAGGCAGAGTCTGGCCCACATCTTGTAGGTTGTTCTAACACAACCACTACGAGGGCCAGTGTATGATTTATAATTTTATTATTCCACATTCTATGATGAGGAAAAATTTTCTGTACCCAATGTGGTAATTTCTGATTTCTAGTTCTCTGAATTTTGTTATATTTTACCACATATCATCAGAAAGACTAAATGGCAACTCCAGTTCTGAGTTTCTATGCCTATGCTAGAACACAATCACAATAATGGCAGAACAGGCACTTGTATTCATTTTTTAATTTTTGCAGGATTTCCTTTTTTTCAGTTAAAGCAAAGTATGAGTCCACCTGAGCGGAACTCAAGGTCATGGGGTTCTGCCCTTGTCAAGAAAGCATACAAGACGGTAGCCTGCAGTATCAAAGGGTACAAGCTTGGATCAGATCCAGGATTTCAGTTTCTGGCATAACTATGACATTTAATACGGAAAAAAAATTAGACATCTGAGGGCTTGCACAGAGGCATTCTAGCAAAGAAGAAAGCACCTACTGACTAATTGGTGTGTGAGTGAAGCAGGTTCAAATGAAGTGAAGAGAACCAATCTAGTGCAGTATAAACTGAGGGAACTGAGAAGACAAAAACCTGCTTGCTTATGTGTTATCCACCTGGATGGAGTCCAGTTCACTCGCTGTGGTGTGAAACTCAGGGCTATGGCAAGAGAATGGAGTAGGGTCATTAGGGAAGGGGCCCTTAACCCCCAGGGACCATGGACCTGGTCTGAGGCCTATTAGAAACTGGACTGCACCACATGAGGTGAGTGGTGGGTGAGGAAGCGAAGCTTCATATGTATTTTCAGCTGCTCGCCAGAGCTAGCATCGCCACCTCAGCTCTACCTCAGATCATCAGGTATTAGATTCTCGTAGGAGCACCGGTCCCTGGTGCCAAAAAGGTTGGGGACTGCTGATTTAGGGCATTTGCTTGCCATGTTGGAACCAAGGAGGCAAAAGGTAAAGATGGTGGTATAGTCTGCAGGCCCAGAGTCTGAACATCCTCTAGGAGGGGCCCTAGAGTGGGCAGGCTCTCCACTTGTCTTGAGTGTGGGGCACATGAGGGTGGGAGGCCTAGCACAGCTCGGCTCAGTATTTTTTATTTTATTTTTTTACTTTTCAAATCATGTACCATTTTCTACCAGATTTAAGAATGTCTACAAGTAATAATGGAAATTCAATGTTTAAGAAAAAGTTTGATTCCTTCATTAGTTGCAATACCTTGAGTGAATGCCAACCTATTTTTTCACCTGTCAAATAAGGATAACAGGCAAGGATGTCAATGAGGCTCTCTGGAAGCCTGGCATCATACCTGACGCATAGTAGGTTCTTAATGTTCTCCCTTTTCCCTCCCTCATCTAAATGAAAAATATTAGGTTGCTGACAAATGCTATGGGTATACTTTAAATCAGTGCTTGTCAACCTCTAATGAATGTGAGGACGAATCACCTGGGGGAATCCTGGTAAAGTGCAGATTCTGATTAGGTGGAGTTGGGGTGGGGACAAGCATGTGGCATTGCCAATAAGCTCCCACGTTAAGCCCATGCTGCTGACTTGGACTCTTTAAGTAGCAAGAATTTAACATTACTAAATTCCATTACTTAGCAAAACTACCACAAAAAAAGCCCCCAAAAGAGCGCCACAGATTGTCTATTCCTTTAAAAAATTAACTCTTCTACTTCAGCTTAGTGCAGTCACTGATCCAACCAAAGTACCCAGCACCAGCCAGGCCAGGGCACAGTGACATAGTGCTCTCCTACAGGGAGAGCTTGAAATTGTTTCCCCACCACTTTTGGCGTTTTAATCTTAGCTTTTGCCTCTGATAATTACCCCTAATTAGCACCCACCACCTTGTCATTTAAATAATTATAGTAAGTGCAGCTTACATCTCTGCCGGCAATCTTCAAACAATCTTGGCAATCTTCAAACCAACCGATAAAACAAGATCCTATGCTCTTTTTAAAAAGACAAAACTGACCCAAATAAAAGTTATGTGCACACCACCAACAGTGGAATACATAGACCTGTTATAACTTCCATTCATATGAGCCACCTAAGAGTTGATTTATTTTGAACCAAAGAAAGTACCGCATAGTATTTGGGAAATTGTAAATGTCAGAATATAAATTTTCCAAGCAGTGGCACAAAAATTCAGCCACACTCAGTTCTGCGTTAAATTACTATTGGGAAGGACTACAGGATCTCTGAACTTTTTTTCTTTTTTTCCCTTTATGGAGTTTTCAGAACATATTGGAAGAGCCTGGTAACTTCTGGGTGCCTTCAAAGCAAATTATTCATTTGTGGAACAAGGGGCGGCTTTTCACTGAAAGTAATTAGTAGTTGTCTAATTTTCCAGGGGGATCTCCATTAGCTGCCCAACAAACACAGGGCCATCGGAGCCCGATGAATCATGCGCCTCTTAGGAATTGACTGCGTTACTCTTTAGAATGTTGTTTTCCCACTGCAGCCTCAAAAAAAAAAAACAAAAACAAAAACAAAACCCAAACTATCTACTTTTCTGAATAAGTAATACACTGACCCCCAAAAAACCTTAAGTGGAGCAAAGAGTGTGTACAGCACAAAACACTCTTTCCTCCTATTACCTCCCACCTCCCTGTCTTCCCCAGAGGCAATCACTGGTTCATTTCTTTAAACTTTTTACTATGGAAAATTTCAGATGTACGAGTCAGAGAAACTGAAATAATGAGCCGGTGTGTTTGCATGACACAGCGTCAACAATGAAAAACATCTCGCTGGCTTGTTTTATTCTTCCTCCAGTTTTTATGAGTAATTTTAAAATAAATCCCAGACTGACCACATTTTATCCGTCAAAACTTTAGTACACTTTTTTAAAAAATACATAACCGCATTGCCGTTATCACCCAAAAAGGTTGATGATAATTCATTAATACCATCCAATATTCTCGGGGTCACTTTTAACAGGTCCAGGACAGACGGAGAGAGAACGACGAAGGTAAGGGTCGAGGGGCCAGAGGGGGCGCATTAAAGAGACGTGGCCTCCCTCGCTCGTGGCTGCGGCTGTCGGGTGCCTAGCGTTCCGGGTCTCCCCGTTCCCGCTATCGTTACCTGCACCAGCCAGGCCCGGTCGAGGGCGGCTCCGAGCCGCGGGCTCCCGGCCTCCCCGTTCCCGGGCGGCGGCCCAAGCAGGCCCGGCGCAGCTGTACAACCCACCGTCCCAAGACACTGGCGTGTCCCTGGAGGGGAAACGATTGACACAGCTGCCTGCACTGCGCCCCCAGCCCTCCCCCGCGACACCTGCAACTCTGGGCGGGACCAGGAGCTGGAACTGGCTCCCGAGCGCGGGGAAACCATGGCCGCGAAGCAAGTCCGCCCGTTTCCCGATCGCGCGCGGAGTTCTCAACACCCACGACCTCGCGGACCGGGACTACAACTCCCGTCGTGCCCCGCGGTCGGACCAATGGCGGGCGCCCGACCATGCGGGGCGCGGCGCCTGCGCGGCGGTTTGAGTAAGCGGCTGCGCGATTGGCTGCGGGGTCGGGCGGCCGCGCGGGGCCTGTGGGAAGCGGAGTGACGGAGCGAGCGGCTGTTGGAGGAAGGAGGTGGGGGGCCGGGAGCGCAAATGGCGTTGAGATGGTTCAGGGCCCTGTTCAAACTCCAGCGCTGACCATTCACCGGCGGAAGCGGCGGCGCAGGAGACGGCGGCGGCCCAGCGGAGGCACGTAGTGGGCTCTGGTGGCCAGGGAGGCCTAGGCCAAGGCCCGCTGGCGGCGCTCAAGGCGGGGAGGGAAGTTGCGGTGCTGCCGCTCCTCCCCCCCTCCACCGGGTTCCTATTTACCGCGAGTAGAGTCGCGGGTTCTGACGGTGGCGGAGCCCCTTGCTCCTCTTCGTTCACCAGCCGGCCCTGTTCTCCTGCGCGGGACTCCGGCGCCCGCCCGTGGGCAGCTGGGGGCGGGAGAGGCGGAGGCGGCCCGAGGCCAAAGCACCGGCCAGGCGCCGAGGGTAAGTAAGGTCTCGGGTGGCTGCCTAGGCCCGGAGCGAGCCAGTGAGGGTGGGGGAGGCAGGGGTCTGGCAGGGGGTGATGGAAGTCTCGCTATCTTACCTACCGGCCTCTAAGGAAGTTGGGCAGGGGAACGGCATAAACTCTTTTTCCTCTTTTATTTGTCCTTTTTCTGAGTTCTTTCTGGGCGGCTGCTGATTTACTTCTTTCCCCAAGCGCGGTCGAGTGTGCTGGTTTTAGCCCCAAATCCTTGGTCGTCTTTTTTTCTGTCCCTGGTCGCCACAGAGGCCTTTACACTGCCCTGGGGATTCGGTGGCCGAAGCTTCCGGGGCGTCGGAAGCAACATCCCTTTCCTGGGCGGTGGGGGCGGGGAAGAGAAAAGTTGCGTGATCCTCCAGCAGGAGGGGGGCCGCCTCTCCCGGTACCCCTTGGCGCACGACCGCCTGCAGGTGAGGATTTCTGGGTGATTGGTTTTGCCCTTTCCGGCTTCATGCCTTAAGAGAAGCCCCTAAGCCATTGCGGGAGCCAAAAGACTCTAGATTTGAACGGAGGTTAAGTGTGAGGACTTTTTATCCCAGCGCACTTCCCTGAAAATTCGACCTGGCTTTGGGCTAAAGAAAAGGCCCAGCGACCGAAAAAATTTGGTTTTGAATCATTCTTTCCTTCATAGTTAGGATGATAGTCTTTGGAAGTGAAAACCTGAGCAAGATAGCCTGTTTACTTGAAATATACTTAAAATATGTCAAGTATGGCTGCACACTAATTTTTGAATTTATACGTACTTTACATTCTAGGCTTAGAAAATGCCATCACAATAATCTGTCTAGTGACTTTTTAAAAAATGCATTGTGGAAACTATAAAGGTAATGAAAAGTAGGGATATTATATAATGAACTCCCATGTATTCATCTCAGATTCACGTTATTAACTCTACATTAACTTTTTCTTGTTTACACGCTTTAACTTCCACACTCAAAGCGAGTCATTGACATTTCATGAATATTTCAGCATACATTTGTAAAAGACATGAACTTTTTAAAAAAAAATTATGATTTTTTTTATCTTTTAAAATAACTAATTCCTTAGTATCAAACATTCACCTGCAGACTTTCAGCTTGCTACAGTGAATGCTTTGTGGTTCTGGGACCATTTTTGCGATGAGTTTTTCTGGTGTATACGTAAAGGAGCCCAAGTCTAGATTTTTGGTTTGGCCTTTAGTCAGCATTTTTAGGTCATTACCATGTAAGTGTATCCATGAAGTTCCAGCTTTGTTGGTGTTTATAAATGGGTCTATACAACAGGGCTTTACATTCTTGGAGGAATAAAAATAAATTATTTTGTTATACTTGTAGCTGCCAAATATACTTAGTTTTGTTTAGGCTGTACTTAAGAAAGACAAGATTCTTAGTGTAGGTCTACATTACAAGGGGAAATAGAACTCCCTTAGGCATGTTAAAAGATCTTCAAACCTGTGTAGTCTTAATGCAGATGTGTGTGATGACTATATTATTTTGTCAGATTGGAATTGTCTAACCAAACGTGAGAAGGGAAAATAGTCCACTAAATATATATAAAACTAAGTTTATTGTGATTCATTATAAATTGCAAGAATTTAAGTTAATAAAGGGAAAACATTTAAAGTATAGATCAAAACATTCAGAAATGTAAGTCACATATTCTAGTTGTATTGTAAATTTCAAAGTAGGAAGATTTTTTTCCAACCTCTAGGCAATTGTTCATTTTTTCCTAGTTATATTTTATATATTGATATTTAAACATTAGGTCAAAGTGTAAGAAATGGGTAACAATTGATAGTCTTTAAAAAAGTGCTGTAACTTGTTTTTAAAAATGTTTGACTCTTGATTTACTGTTCTGAAAATTTTGTCCCAGTATTTGTTATTAATAGTGTAGATAAATTAGGTGAATAAGTTTATCTTTTATAATGTGAAGAGGTAAGTTACCGCTTCGTTTAATAATCCATGGGCCACTGTAATATGCTGGAGTCCAACAGCTCCAGAAAATGTAACTCGGCAAATGAGCACAGCACTATAGGGACAAGGAAGGTAGAATAAGTATAGTTTCTTGTGCTTAGGGAAATGACCAACTAAGGACTGTTTTTCAAGTCACATTTTAAATTACATTTGACCAAGAATCAGTATCGTTAAGGTTAGGTTAAAAGCTGCAGGTTCTAATACATGAAAAAAATATAAATAAGTGCTCTGAAATTTCAAAAAACTAAATTTAGTCAACTATTTGGTATTTCTGAGATCCTGCAAAAGAACATTTTGTGTTTAAGATTTTATATTAGGGGTAATTACCCTATTAATATTTAAGGCAAAAGTGATGTTTGTGAGAATAGCAAGTAGATTGCTTTGAAGCATTAAAAAGTAAACATTCCCCACTATAAATTGGTTTTGTGTATGCTGAGTTATAAGTTGGTTAGTCTTACTTTGTAAGTAGCATATGAATATGTGCTCATTGTAAAAAAAATTGACATGTGGAAGTATATAGAGTAAAAAATGAGCCTCTCTCTTTACACTCTATCTCCATATTTATTTGACAGTTTTTAAAGATTTTATCTTGAATGTTGAAAAGCCACTTGGGGAGAATTCTTAGGTTCTTATTTTTAAATTCAGTGTTAACACTTAAGTATTTGATGATTATATATTTTCTTACATTTTTTTCCCCACAGAGAATATGAAACAGGTGTCAAAATGACATCCAGATTTGGGAAAACATACAGTAGGAAAGGAGGAAATGGCAGTTCAAAATTTGATGAAGTCTTTTCCAACAAACGGACCACCCTTAGCACAAAATGGGGAGAGACCACATTTATGGCTAAATTAGGGCAAAAGAGGCCTAATTTCAAACCAGATATCCAAGAAATTCCGAAGAAACCTAAGATGGAAGAAGAAAATACTGGTGATCCTTTTGGATTTGATAGTGATGATGAGTCTCTACCAGTTTCTTCAAAGAATTTAGCCCAGGGTAAGGGTTCCTCTTATTCTGAAACTAGTGAAGCTGCTCAGCTGGAAGACGTCACTTCAGTACTTGAAGCTAATAGCAAAATTAGTCATGCGATGGGTGAAGACAGTATTGTCTCTGATAAATGCTTACATTTGGAGGATACTTTGCTTGAGAAAGAAAAGAGCACAAATCGAATCTTAGAAGATGATGCAAGTAAAAGTAGCTGTGCTAAATTAACGACTTTGGGTAAGTTTTGATTTTCTTTATTCTGAGCCCAAAGAACTTTATGTAAGCCATTTAGTTAAATGATTTAAATTCTAAAATATTTTTGGGTTTTCTTTCTGCATTTATGATTAATGGGGACTATAGATAATTTTGTAAAAGTTAAGAACTTCAAAGAAACCAATTGGTGGTTGAAATTTTATTTAAAACAACTTGGATAAAAATGTTTCCAGGCTATTACTTATGGTACATTTTGAGAAGTCTCATAAATCCCTAACTCCAGTTTCAATAAGAAAGATTTCTTTTTTGTTGTATTAGGATTCCACAATATCTCATTGCTATTACTGTGGAGGATTTGGGTGGTTACTGACAATGAAAATGAGATGAGCATTTAGAATGAGGATTAGATTTTGGAGTGTTAGGCTTTCCTTCAAAACTAGTTTAGAAAGATTAAGGAGGTATTGAGCCCAAACATTAAAGAATTTAACTTTATTGCAAATTAAGATTAGTTCATAGTCTGGCACCAGTAGCAACTTGTATTAATAGCTTTTAATACACTAAATCAGTTGTATTTTTAAAATGTTAATTTGTAAATCTGGCATCTAGTGTTCACTCTTAACACAATATATTTTATCAATTGTACCCCTACTCCTTTTGTAAAGGATTTGAGACAAATGATACAAAGTGCAATTAACTAAAAGACTGAAGAGATAAAAATTGAGGGTGACAGGTAGACAGTGTTTGCCTTATCAGCAATAGGACCTGGATAGCACTGTAGTTGAAAACAAACTTTAGTTTTTGACTTTTTGGTAAAGTTCAGTGATATGAAAGGTTATGTAGATCTCATATTTTGAAAGAAGTAAAAACCAAACTTTTTAGTACTCAATTCTTAAGAAGAATTTTGTTCCTTGGAGGCAAAATAAAAGGTGCCTCCAACAGTATGATAAAAGACTCTGCCTTGCATGGTTACAGTAAAAATGCTGAACATTTTCACTCCCTTTTCTCACCCTTGGATGAGAGGATGAGCCAGCTGTTATTGTCGTTCACTTGATTTTCTCAGTTAATTCTAATTTGGCAGTCCTTACACTTTACCCACATTTCTTCTGAAGCATTGTTTATATCTTCAGGTTAGGTTAACATTTTATTAAAAAGCAGAGCATAAAAACTGTTTCCTGGATCAGCTCCCAAAAATGTATTGGAATTTTAGAACTGTTGAGCCAAAACAAATTTTTAAGTCAGATCTCTTCATTTTATAGAGGAGGCTCAAAGAGGTCAAGTGACTATCCAAGGTCAGCTAGTGGCAGAATTGGACGAGATTAATTTATTGATTTTCAACATGTTGAGTACCTACTGTGTGTACTCTACTAGATGAGATTAACTTATTGACTTTCAACATGTTGAGTACCTACTGTGTGTCCTCTACTAGATGAGATTAATTTATTGATTTTCAACATGTTGAGTACCTACTGTGTATCCTCTACTTTACTAGACTCGGAGTGTTTTTTCACTTGTCTAGTGTTCTTAATGCCATATCTTACTATATTCTGATACTCGATTCACAATGCAGAGTAGATAGGCTGGAGGAAGGAAGATGAGGCTAGGGAAATGGTTAAACTGGTCAAGGAAGGCAGACACAGGCTTTCCCAAATGTTATGTTTTGGAGAATAGGTTGTGATTTGCAGGCAGAGGATATCAAGAGGATGTATGTTTATGTAGAAGGAATATTAGCTTCCCAGTCTAATGTAGCTGAGTTATAGTTCTGGTGCTGATGCTGTGGCCTGGCGAAATCCAAACTCCATTATGATGGGTTTGTGAAGAGAAAATATACTAAAATACAGTCAGATGGATGTTCAGGAACATCTTGTCTCTCTCTCTCTTCCTTCACAAGGCACCCTTAGTGGGAAGGGAATGATATAGCACTATGAATATTTCATTTTTCCTTTTCTCCTTTGGCCACCCAGAGCAGCTCCCTGTAGGATAAGAAGAGAACTTTGAGGGAGTGCTTTTGATTCTCATGGTAGTCTTATCCTAAGTTGTTCTTATAAAACACAAATTCATATGTTTACAAGTTGGTTATAGTTCTGGAAATACTTCTATATGTTATGACCTTTTTCCCTTTGTCTCTCCTCTGTAAAATTTGGACATTTCCCCATGTCCGAACTTTTATTATGTCTGTCGGATTGTCATTGACTTTACTTTCATTCAGAAAGCCTTCTGATTGTTGTTGAAGTTTGGAAACCCAAAACTAAGTTTTAGACTAAAAGGATCTCTATAAATCTAAAGTGGTTCCTAACCTTTTATGAATTAGCAATTCTGTTGAGAATGATAAAATTTTGAACTTCAGATGAAAGTGCCCGTGTACCTACTTAGGTCTCAGAAATCTCTGAAATTCTTTGCAGGTCATGTTCAGGCATTTTATTCAAGAACCTTTGAGAAATTCTAAGATCAAGTTTGTTCAGAGTGTGTAAGTTAAGTGCCATAGTATCCTTTCAGTGGAATGTTCCTACTTATTTAAACCGTTTTTCACTGTGTAATTAGAGTAGTCTCCCCTTATCTGCAGGGAACACATTCTAAGACATCAGTGGATGCCTGAAATCATGGATTAGTACTGAGCCCTATATATACTGTTTTTTCCTATACATACCTATCAAAGTTGAATTTGTAAATTAGGCACAGTAAGAAATTGACAACAATAAAATAAAAAATTATACTGTAATAACAGTTATGGGAATGGCTTCAGGGTTATTATTAATTAAAATAAGGTTTATTCGAACACAGGCAGTGATGATCATCTGATCACTGAGAAGGTTAAGTGACGAATGGATGGGTAGCATATACAGTGCGGATCCGCTGGACAAAAGGATGATTTCACGTCCTGGCAGGTTGGAGTGAGATGACAAGCGTGTTCATCATGCTACTCAGAACGGCGTGCAATTAAAAATTTATGTAGTTTTGGAATTTTCCATTTAATAATTTTGGATTGTGATTCACTGAGGACAACTGAAACTGGAAAACTGAATAAGAGGAAACTGCTGCTGTCTATACATCACATCAGTGAAAAAGGCTTATCCAAGTTCAAACCATTTCTCTTGGCATTAAGTTTAAAAGTGATCGCTTTCTCTATAGAAGTGTCTATGGTTAATTTTTAGGTACTATTAAAATTCTTTGTTTCAAATATTTTATACTGGATAGTACTTTTAAAAATTGTGGCTTAGTTAAAGGGAAAATTCAGAATGAGGTCATGGTAAAGCATCTAATGGTTGCCGTTTTCCAAATAGATGTTTGATGGATCAGGGAACGGAAGCAAAATTACAAACTGTGAATGGGAACTGCAAGAAATAATTGAGTTGGTAAAATGTCCTAACTCTTGATTTAAAAAACAAAAACCAAAAAACTTTACCAGCTTAAATGGTTGTCAGTATATAGCAAATCTTGTTTCATTTGTTTTACTTACTATTTCTACCTCCCATCCTCTATCCTGGATTATTTTAAAGCAGATTTAGGATTTCCTGTTTTATTTGCACATACTTTAGTTGCAGTTGTTGAAGCAGTGAATTCTCAAATAGGTGTACCACTTAAAAATGACAACAGGACCTGAAATTTGCCTTTTTAAGAGATCTCAGAATATTCTTTAGTGTGAAATCTAAGGCTGTGTACATTAAGGATAAAAGAAGGCTTTTCTTGCCTTTTATATGAGACTACTTCCATTTTCATCTTTGTGCTTTCTGCTGCAGGTTTTTATTCTGGACTCTAGAATAAAGTGTGCAAAGACTTATCTTTCTATTTGGCACACTTTCCTTGCCAGCCAGCTGGGATTCAGTCTACACATCCTGCCAAATATTGAGATAACTTCTGCATAGGCTTTTAATTTGCATGACTGGTTTTGTAGCCAGTAAATTTTTTTCATTTCCTTAAAGCTATACTATTTGTGTAACTTAGAGGGTTGTTACTGTCAGGAAGTTAACTTTGATTTAGAACTGAGGATGATTTTTAGAAAGGGAAATGAATTGTTCTATTCCTGAAAGCTTAAAGTAGGCCAAGATCTTGCGTTTTGAGATGAGATTGTCACCTGCACATTGGATAAAATACAGGTGATTAATGAGGATTATTAAAGGATTCCGTTATTATCAGCAAGAGTTACTTTCCTTCATTTGGATATTGAATATATTTGTTGTATAGAATATACTTAAGTCATACCTAAATTTAACTTCTTTTAAGAGAAGTGGGTAAGAGATCTATTATTTATTAAGTTCCTACTTTGTGCTGACCCCTTATATATCAATAGATCCTTAATCACAACTATGTAAGGCAGGCTTTACTCCATTTTAAAGAGGGTAAAGCATAGTTTAGAGAGGCTGAATAACTTGAACTGTTAAGTGGAAGATCTGAGAAACATTCAGTATTTTTCTCATACAGTGGTGCTGTATTCCGATGTGAATAAACTTAATTTTATCATTTTAAAGCTTTATATTTACAATAACAGACTGTCACTATACAACGTTTTATCTTGATGTTGGAAATAACTTTTGACAAAGGACAAAAGAAGGATTTCCTCTTGCCTTTATTTAAATAAGTTTTAAAAAGTAAGAATGATAGCCAAACCACTTATAATACTTATTGCATAAAACTGACTTTATTTTTACAGTTAATAAGTGCCTTTTACTTTATAATTTTTTGTATACAAATGGAAATTCAACAAGTGAATTTTGAGACACTAATTTTAAGTTAATTTTGTTTTAAAGTAGAACTTTAATTTCTTATAAATGATTTAGTAAAAGAATCATTCTCAAAGCTTGAGTAATAACAATAGTGTAGGTGACAACACATTTGTAGAGTACTCGATGCTTTTCAGAGCATTCAAAAATACAGGGTTAGATGAAGTCATTAAGGAGAGTGTAAGAGGAAAATGTACTGTGAAGAACTTTTAAGATTTAATGGTGGAGAGAAGAGGAAGAAAAATTAGAAGGATATTGAATAGATGCAACTAGAGCACCTGAAGGACAGTCAGGCAAGTGATATTATATAGAGGTCAGCAGAAAGTTGTTTCATGAAGGGTCAACTGAATTGTAATGCTGCTGCAAAGTTAGTAAATGTGAGGCTTGCAAAACAGGCATTGGAGTTTGCATCTTAGATTGGCGTGTTCTCTGAGTAGTGAGTATACCCAATGAGGAAATGGGGGTAGCAAGTTGTTAAAGATGTTTTGAGGCGGGGAAAAAAAAGGGCAGTTAGAGTTTTGTGAGGGGTTCTGAAAGGTTTGATTTCATGAGAGAGTCTCGAAGCATAGGATCCAAAGCACAGGGGGAAAGTAGTCTTGGAAGAAGGGATGTTACCTTTCCTGGACAGGAGGGAGGATGATTGAAATGTGAGCTTAGTGGGAGGATGGAAGGATAAGATGATTTATGGATGGAAGCATTTTTTTTCCCTAAAAAAAAAAAAAAAAAAAAAGTTATCTCTGAAAGGGAGGGAGAAAGTAGGGCAGGGTAATATGGAGGCTAGAGGGGAGCGACAAAGGGTTCAAACAAATGTTGCAGAAAGTAGAAGATAGAGCTGTCTAGTGAGAGGATTTCTGGACATTATTGGGGCCCTAGTTGAAGTTTGTATCACTAAAAATTCATGGTCACTACCCATTATATGAATGAATGCGTTTCTCCCCCTCTGTTGGTAGGTCCCATCAACCAGAACCTACACAAATATGGAATATTGGATAGGATTATTAGAATTATCCTGGATTGCCATTTTGCCTGAAAAGATGTGGAATAAACAGATAAAGTTAGGATATTGCCTGGAGAGTGATTGAAATGAAGGACTCTGGAATTTAAAATGTTCAGGAACAGACAAGGCTGGTGGATAGGAGAAAGGAAAGGAGGAGTCAGTATACTGAGGGTCTTATTAAATAAGAGTCAAGAATGGGATTACTGGAACAAGCAAGTTAGATAGTTGGTAGATTGTGATTTAAAAGTGAGTTATTTGGTTTTAATATTTAAGAGGTGAAGCTTTTTAGGACATGACAAGTTCCTGATGAAATTGTGAGAACTGGGAGCTGAGATGGAATGTAGAAGAATGCTGATGGGAAAAGAAGATTAAAGAACTAGGAGGTCAGGAGGTTGGGATTTAGTGGAATGATAGCAAAACTGGCATGGAGGGGTACTTTATAAACCTTATGTAAAATCTTTAAATAAATGAATAAGAGGTCGTTCGATGATGGGTATGGGGAAGATTAGAGGGTGGCACTAGGTGGCACAAGCCTCAAAATAATGGGCTTTTATAAGAGAATGGAGAAGTAGTAGTTTTATAAAGAGGCTTTGAAGCGCCAGCATGCCAATGACCCCAGAACCATCCTACTCTGAGAACTCTGAGGGCTGCAGGAAAAAAGAGGCACTTAGGTTTCAGCTAGGATAAGGAAGTGGGGAGAGGGAATGTTAGGTTTCAGCTAGGATAAGGAAGTGGGGAGAGGGAATGAGCCCCCAGGTATATGTGAGTATCCACTGAGGGCCGGATACTCTGAATTTAAGGGTGTGGGTTGTTGGATTATGAGATTGGAAAGAAGTACAGATAATTTTGAGTATTAGAGTACAAGAGAAGGTAGATGACAAGGTGTGTTTACATTTTGGATAGATATAAACAGCGAAACAGATGAGAGGGATGATAGCTTTATACCCAGATTTTCCTAGAGCAGTTTTTAAACCTTTGTTCGCAAATCATCTAGAAACTAGTTTTTATAAACTGTCCCCACTTCATCTCCTTCCCCATGAATTTTCAAAGTTTGCACCTTCAAGGTCCCAATTGGAAACAGATGGCATGCCCCAGTTAGGCGAATACCAGGAAAGTTTATTTATAAAGGGGCTGTTTACAAAGATGTGAGAGGAATGTTAGGAAAAGCATAAGGCATGGTGCCCTGGCTTTGGTTAGCTGCAGTGAAGTTATTATCACCCATTTGCATAGGGACAGGGTGTTTATTTTCAGATAAACACCAAGGGATTATCTGAGCCATATAGAGGAAACCACCTTAAGACCACTGTCCTTTTGTTGAAGGGCCTCATAAGGAAAGTGCTAGAGGAGCAAAATACCTGAACCTAACTTTCCTTTGTCCTGCTGGGGGCTCCTCGTGGGTGGAACCCAATAGAAGCCTGAGGGTAAGGAAACTTTTTGATACAAGTCAGCCTTCTAGGGCTGAGATCAGGGTGGAGAGTGGATCTGGAAGGACAAGTGAAAGATATATATCTGGGGTAATATCTAAAAAAAGACCCAAACAAACCAAAAACACCAAACTGTGAAATTCCATGGAAATGTATATAATTATGTAATCACTATCAAGTTATAGAGTATTTTTTAAATTAATTATTATTATTTTTTTAGGTGAGGCAACCCTTGATTGCAAGGACTTTGTCAGCTTACAATCCCTTTTTTAATTTTTTACACCTACAGCACCTGGTTTTCCTAGGTGGTCTCTCATCCAAATAATAACCAGGCCTGACCCTGCTTAGCTTCCGAGATCAGACAGGATCAGGCTTTTACAGGGTAGCATGGCCATAGACAAGATATAGAGTATTTTTATCACCTCAAAAGTTCCTTCATACAACCCTGTGGTCAGTCCCTTTTCCAGTCTCCAATCCCTGACATCCACCTATCTGTTTTATATCCTTGTAGTTCTGTCTTTTCTAAAATGTCATATACATGGGGTCATACAGTATATAGCCTTATGAATCTGGCTTTTTTCATTTAGCATAATGCTTTTAAGAGTATTCCATATTGTATCCATCAGTAGTTCATTCCTTTATATTGCTGAGTATTTCATTGGGTATATGTTTCATAATCCATTTACTGGTTGAAGGACATTTGGATTGTTTTCAGTTTTTGGTAATTATGAATGAAGCTACTATAAACATTTATGTTTAAGTTTTTGTGTAGACATGTCCTTATTTCTCTTGGGTAAGTACCGAGGTTTGGGATTGCTGGTTATAAAAATATTGATCTCATTTAAATGTTTGCAAAGGATACAGTTTCCTGTAAAATAATAAATAATATAATTTTCTATTAAAATGGGCATTTAAAAATAAAACATGCAGTTTAGTTACAGTGATTTCTTTTAACCTTTTTATAGTAAAATAAAACAGATACAGAAAATCACACAATACATAGAAATATATAAGTTGAGCTTAATGAATTATAAGAGCAACAGCTGTATATCCACCACCCACCTCAAGAAATGGAATTTTGCCAGCCACTCCAGAGCTCTTTCACCCTCCAAAAAACTGCTATTATTGAGCAACTGCTGTTATCAGTAACTGTCTTTTATCATACTCTCCTTCTTGATTGCAGATGCCATAATTATTTGCTGTTCATTTTCATACATTAAAAAAAATGTGTTCTTTAACAGCCCAAAGAGTTGTAGTGCTCCTTTTACTTTTTGAAATTGTATTTCTGTCCCACTTCCCCTTCAGAATTTTTTCCTAATGAATATATTTGTGTTTGGTCCTTTAATGGTTATCCTTTTCATAATTCTTTGTATAAAAATATATAAATTTAAATTTAAACTTATAAGAATTTTCTGTGATTATAATGCTCTAAATATTTAAAAATTCTAGTATTACATAATTGATCAAATATGAATGCTATACATTTTAAAGGCAAGTTTATTGGAAATGTATCTATGACATGGGTGGGGCTTTTTAAAATTAATTCATATGTATGTGGATGACTGTCATTTGCTAAAATAAGAAAAGGATTTGGCATCAATCTATTCTTATTTTTTGGTACATGTAAATATAGAGAAACCATATTGACAAAGTTGATGGAAAGAGTTTTTGTTTTATAGCAGTTTCTAATTGGAAAACAACAGTTGGAAAACACCTGATGTGCAAAGGATTTGTTACAGAATTCTTAGAGTTACTCAGTTATTAAGCACAGAAGCCAATAATCAACCACATTATATTTCTATAGGTCATGCACCACAGAGCAATGTACCATAGTAATATTAGAGACAGATGAGTGATATGCCATTATTCATAAGTGGGAGAGTGAATAATCTCTGGTGAGTTGTGTTTGGACCAGTGTACGTGGGAGAGTTGAGGATTTAGAAGTGAATCTCCTAAAACTTAATTGTGCCTGTGTATATGTTTTGGAAGGTGTTAGCGTAACTCTAGGAGTCTGAGGGGTCTGTGTTTCTAATTTAAAGAGTTAATTGCCAACCTAGAAGGGAGGCCCATAGGTTAAGGAGTTGCTGGGGTATGTGGTGTGTTTTCTGTTCTCCTGGTGAGTAGATATGGGCAGCTTGAGCAGGAAGCCACAGGAGCAGACAAGTTCCTTGGCTAGCTGGTGGGGTATGGCATTTGGCAATAAGGCTGTGGTCATGTAGGGGGAGGGGAGGTTGAGTTGACTTGGACCGCTCTGTGTAGTGGGCCCAGCTGAGTAGCACTTTTGAAGTTGTTTCACGTTTTAAAATTACGTGTGAAATTTGTGTTTGATAGGCATGATTTATAAAATATAAAAATGTTTTAAATTACCAGTTGAAATACTTAACATTTTTAGAAATAGTTTTTACCTTTCAAATATGAATAAAATTGATCCACTGAGAAAGATATACCTCAGTTTTTCCTGTGTCTCTTTAGGTGCTGCTGATAAATAGCTACATACCCTGTAGACAGTGAAAAAAATAAAGTTCTCTTCCACAGAAGCAAATAATAAAATTTTAAAAATTATTTATTATTATTTAGGCCTACAGCACCTGATCTTTCTAGGTGATCTCCCATCCAAGTACTAACCAGGCCCAACTCTGCTTAGCTTCTGAGATCAGACATCAGGCTTGTTCAGGGTGACATGGCTGTAGACCATGGACCGTGGCTCCACTGGGGTGTGAAACCCAGACCTTCTGCGTGTAAAGCAGACGTGCTAACTGCTACACTGTGGAACCACATCCAAAATAATTTCTTATATAGCTTTTCACAATCTTAAATATGCATAGCATCAAATCTTTGTATCTTTAAAAGTACGCATACGATGTATATATAATATGCCTTTGAAAACACTTAAGGAGAGATCTTTAAGATGTACACTTTTCTATATTTTTATATCTACCTTGTTTATTTTAGCAGCTTCCTGATTTTCTATTGTATAGATGCACCTTACTTTAAACTAGTCTCAGGGATATTTTGGCTGTTTGTAGTACTTTGCTATTATAAATAAATGCTATATTGACCTTTTTTCTACTTATGTTTTTGAGCATCATGTTAGGAGATGTTTCCAGAAGTGGAATTGAAAGGGCATATACATTTAAATTTTCACTTGATATTGCCAGATTTACCACTGCCAGTCTGACTTTTTTTTTTTTTCATCATCCTCCTAGTAAACTTTGGGCTTTGCCAACTGAAAGGTAGAAAATGGTTTAATTTGGAGTTTAATTTTTTTCATTTTAGAATATGTATATCTGTATTTTTAAATTTAAATTAAAATTTTTATTTAGAAGCTTCCCAGCCCTTATCCCCAGTCACTCCAGTTCTTCACTCCAGACCATTTTTTGTTATTTGTTTCAGCCTTTCTGACATATGCTATGCACATACAAGCAGTTACCTATGTGTATGTATGTATTTTGTGTGTGTGTGTTTAAATCCACAAAATGATAGCATGCTGTTTTGTACCTTGCTCTTTCACTTAATGTATCTGGGGGATAATTCTATGTCAGTATATTAAAGTTTTCTTTCTGGTCTCCTTCCTTTTTTATTTAAAATACTGCATGGTGTGTCAATTTCTATCTGTGCTATAAATTTCTTAACTGGTTCCTTGTTGATGTCAGACGTTTGGGTCGTTCTGATGTTTTTACTTTCTTTTTAAGCTGCTTTATTTATCAGACAAATACCACTTAATAACTTTGTGACTGTCAACCACTAATGTATGTTTACTGTCCCTCATCTGCAGAATGGGATACAGGTTCACATTTCTTTATCTGAAACCTTCAGGGCCAGATCTGTCTTGGAATTTAGGATTATTTTGGAATATAGAAAGTGTATGTATTTTACATTAACACCCTACAGGGTCTGAGGCAGCATGCTAATCAGACAGTGTTTCTTCGTAAAAATAAAATGCCATCTTAAGTAGGATAAATGCTATAAATAGCTTCACTTAAGTCATGTGTTGCTTCAGAATGCATTATGAGAAAACTTAGTTTTCAAGACTTTATGGATATTGGAATTGTGGTTAAAAGCTTGTGAACTTGTATAATAGTACCTTCCTCAGATGGTTGCTATGATAGCAAATGAATTAATAGTTAGAAAGTATTTAGAACAGTACCAGGCACATACTTGAAGGCTTAGCAAGTATAAATATAGTTCAACTTCGTTTTACTTTGATTTTTTTCCCAGCTTTTTTGAGATATAATTGACATATAACATTGCGTATTTTGATTTTTTAATTGTGAATAAAGTAGAATCTCTTTTTATAAGTTATTTCTATTTTTTTCTATTAATTGCCTTTTTATGTCTCTAGATTTTTCTACTGGGATGTTGGATTTATTGATGTGTAAGAATTCTTAATATATTAAAGAAATCAGCCTTTAGCATTTCCCTAATGACTAATGAGTGTATATTTGATATTAGTATAGTTTCTTTGCTCATGAAATATTTCTGTTCAAATTTTTTGCTCATTGAACTTTGAGTTCTTTATATAATCTGGTTGCAGGGCTTTTATCAGATATGTCGCAGATATTTTCTCTGAGTCTATGGCTTGGCTTTGCATTCTCTTAACAGTGTATTTTGCAGAGTAGAAGTTATTTTAATCAGGTCCCATTTTATCAAATATTTCTTTTATGACAAGGGAGTACAGTCTCTTTCCTAGGCAACCCCTTCTTTGTTGGACAGCTCTAATTGATCCTTAATTTCTTGCTCATTAACCCTTATAGTGTCTATGAATTGAATGATTACTATACATTGAATAAGTTTTTCCCACTTCTCATGACAGCTACTCATACTTACAAGCAGCTTGCATATAATGGCAGCACCCTTTTATCTCCCAAGTTATTTCATGAGTTACGGTCTCCATAGCCCCGCTTCTTTATCAATACAGACTCCTTAGCAGAAGTTGAAGGTTTTGTTTAAATTTAGTCTTTAGCATGTAATACATATTTGCCATTTGCTCATCACATTAGATTTTTAACCTCTCATCTTGACCTCTTTTATTAAGATGGATTAAGATGATATATCTGCCTTAGTATTTCAATTCTTATGAACCACCACTATAGACAGTATAACATAATAGAACTCAGTATGGGTCTTTTTAAGAGATCTTTTGGCCAGTGGTTTAATTTTTAAACCTTTGCTATTAGCCTCCTTGGGCCTTTTTTCCCCTCATTTGTGTAATGATGGGTTTGTTGTAAAGTGAAAGGAAATCTCTTCACTTTCTTATAAGACAGGTTAAGGAAGTATATCCGTTGTTATGCTACACTTTACAACCCTGTGACCGTTTTGTAACTTCCAATTTTTTCTTCTTAATCCAACAAAATATTCTCCCTATCTGTAAGTTTGTTTCTATTTTATTTATTTTGTTCTTTAGATTCCATATGTAAGTGAAATCATATGGCATTTGTCTTTCTCTGTCTAATTTACTCTCGTCAGCACAATACCCTCTAGGTCCATCCCTGTTGTTACAGGTGGCAAGATTTCATTCTTTTTTTTTTTTATGGCTCAGTAATATTCCATTGTATATATGTACCACCTCTGTATCCATTCATCCATTGATGGACACCCCATATGGTTCAATTTTAATATCTCTTTTGGTTCACATACGCATGCATTTCTCTTAAATACTTTGAAATGGAGTTGCTGGGTCATAGCATGTGTTTTGTTTGGCTGTTGGTGGTTGTGTAGTGATCTTATTATGGTTTTAATTTGTACTTTTCTAATAACTAATGTACGTACATACCTTTTAATATATTTCTGTTTTATATATTTATTGAATATCCTTTTTTATCAAGTGACTGGTCAAGTCCCTTGATCATTTTTATTGAGTGGTAGGCATTCTTTACATATCTTCTCCCCCTCCTCCACCGCCCCACCCCCCCGCCCCGCCACAGTTTGTCTGGTAGTTCTCTTAAGTAGTGTTTTTTAATGGACAGATTTAATTTTGATAATATCAAACGTCTTTTCCTTTATGGCTAATTCTTTTTGTATCTTGTTTAAGAAATCCTTCCCTGCCTGAGGTAATTTTCTCTTTCATATTTAGGTCTCTAATTCATCTGGATTTGCAAGAGCTCTTTTTAAATTAAGGAAATTAACCTTTTAGAATAATAAGAGTTGCAATTATATTTTTCACATTTTCTTTTTTTTTGACTTAAACATATTTTGCCATGCTGAAATTTTAGATTTTATGTAAATTAATATGGATTATGAGTTCTGTATCTGAGAAAAGAACTTCCCCATTCAGGGTAATGCATTTTTTAAAATTTCCTTTTATTTTATATGTATCAACTTTTCCATGTTTAAGTCTTTGATTCATCTAGAATATATTTTCATATTTGAGGTAAAAAAACAACTTTTTCCTACGTACTCCAGTACCCTTTATGGAATAATCCATCTTTTCTGTAGAGATTTGAAATTCTACAATCAACATATACTGATTTCCCACATGTATTTGTGTTTTTGTGCTTTAAACCAATACAAAAATATGTTTGAGTGTTTGAAAACTTGGTAAAACTGTAGATACTCTCCCTGAAAAAGTTGTGCACATTTTTTCACACAGTTTCACAAGATTTGTGGAACCTGTGAAACGTATTCATACATCTTTGATCAAATTTCCCTTCCCACTTTTTAAATACTTTAGAGTTCGCTTCATTCTTGGAAACCTTAAATCATCTCACCTGTTTAATTTCCTTTATGAAACTATGTATACTCTTATTATTGCAAGTACTGGCATGTTTGTGTTTTTATTTTGAGGGGAGTTGTCTGATTCCTTTCAAACTTGAGAATCCGTAAGGCAAGAGTGGGCATTTAATCTTTTATGTTTTGTTGCTCCTGTTTTTTGGATCAGCAGATTGAGGCTTAGAAAAGTAATGCGACTTGTCAATATTACATATCTAGTTATTGGCTTAGTTGTGTGATTCAGCCCCATACTCAAAACTCCCAAATTCCATGTAGTCTTCTTCATTAAGGTAAAATCCCTCCCTTATATGTTAACCTAATATACTAAAGATTGAGTAATGTCTAGTGATGCTAAAATCTAGTGATGTTAAAAGGCATTTATTAAGTATCTGATTGCAGATGGTGCTGGGCTAAGTCTTGTACTGAGAACTTTCTACACTTCCAGTCTTCACCCTCTAGCTAGAGGAAAAACAGTAGGTCTTATAAGGTAGTTTTGGATTGCTTGCATGAAGCTGATAGACACAGGACATAAAGGAATAGTATTGATGAATTTATAGGTTATATTCCACTAAGAAAAGTCTTAATAGATTATTAAAAATATATTCTGTATTATGGCAAAGTCCTAATAGCTATGATAATTTGCATGTGTGTCTATAACCTGGAAAATATCCTTAAGTATGTTACCTTTTATCTTACCAACCTGTCCTTGAGACATGATTTTATTCATTTTTTCAGGTGAAGAAACTGAACTTAAGACTTCGTTTTATCCAGTAGATGACAGAGCTGGCAGTCATCCAATTCCTAAACTTATCATTGCTAGAAATACATTTCTGTTTGTAAATGATAAATATATGTATTATATATCTGTTTATATATAGTTTAGATTAAAAAGTAATGCTTAGATTCTCTTAAGAACTCATCTTTATTTTCCTTTTTTTCTTCTTTTTATAGACTTGATATTTTGAGCTGTTAAGTGGGTTTATCTGACAGAAGCTGGGATATTTGAGGGAAGAAGGCAGTTGAAAGTAAATGCTATTCTACATTTTAGGATAAGATAGCCTTACTTTCTCTTATGAAGGTATAATTACAAACATTTGTTGGAGAGCTAAACGAATACTATTGTGGCGAACTTGAACAACTTTTCTCATGCATAACTCTTTGTTAATTAAATTGGCTTTTATCGATGTAATGTATTTCAGAAGTTTAAAAATACTTTAATAATTCATTTGTAGGATTGTTTATGCTATATAATTGAATACATGAATAGATTATACTTACTAATATAAATTATATAACAGATAATTTTTAGTGAGAATACTTCTTTCTGTGTAGGGCTCTTTATTACTCTTCGCACATAAACACATTTACAAGATAAGCTCATAACACTCATCTGAAAGGCAATTTATCCTATAAAACAATGCGGATTCTTTTTGATTTTAGAAGAAACGAGAGTTATAAGTAAAACTTGGAAGTAGTAATTTTTAAAAATATGGATAATAAACTTTATTGTTAGCGTAAATTTTGTTATTTTTAAGTCAGAAGAATGGTTAATACATAATTAGAAACAGCCTAAATAAATTTTGTGACATTAAGACAATGAAATGCTATACAATTTTAAAAATGATATTGTATGGTGGTCAGTGACATCTCATAGACCTTTGTGTAGCTAAGCATACTAAGCATTCCCATAGGCATTTATTAATAAGTAATTCCTTCAGTAACACTGTAAAGTCTGGGTCAGTGGCTTCCATTTTGAACAGACGAGGAAATTGAAGTCTTCAGGAAAACTCCCAGTTAGGGGTTTTGCCTGTGCTCTAAAGAACTAGTTTAACCAGGGCAGTAGTAATCTCCAGACTCAGCTACTAGTACTCCTTCCACTTGTTATTTCTTCAGATTTGATTTTGCTTCTACCCCTTTTAAAGTATCAGATGTCAGACTCAGCTTTTAATTTTTAATTTTTCAGTATTTTATGGTTAGTGATTGGTACTACTGAGATTATTAAAACTATAGTTCCTTGTTTTCAGCTGGGAAATATCTAAGACTAAAACAAATACCTATAAATTAGATGTCTTCTAAAAGTAAGTAAACATAAATCTTAGCAAGTTATATTTAAACCCATAAGTGCACTTTTTAAAAGTAATTTTATCTTTGGCACACATTTTGCCAGTATTTTTCTACCAGTGAATTCTGGGCAAATTAGTTATATTTTCATCTCATTTAGGAAGGTAAACATAAATGTCTCTGATGATAAAAATTAAAGACAATGAAAATGATTTCCTCAAGTACAAGGTTAATAGGCAGTTTAAGGTTTACTCCTAGCTAATATGCATAAATAGCCACTGTAGCCACTTAGCTTAGACACCAGAGCCACTGTATTAAAAAAATTCTTGAAGTCATATGGACTTTAGAATTAGAAGAAAGAATAGAAAGCAGAAATAGCCAAGGAAACCTGATGCTGGGACAGATTTCTAGATAGGGCTGGAATGCCTCTTGGGCAGCCCTACCACAGGGAAATATAGACACTCTAGAATATTTTCATTTGTGTTGTACTTTTTACATTCTACTCTATTTTAATTTAAGCATTTTTATTTGAAAAACCCATAATACCTCCAAGAGGGTTTGGCTGACTCATTTATTTGTCAGTCTGAATTGATCCAGTTAATACTACTAAAATCTGTTGAATTTAGGGTAACAATTTTAAGGAACCTGGATGCTTAGGGAGAGGTCACTGTAAGACAGAGCTATGAACTGAAAAGGTGGATGGGGAAATGTCAAATATGTAAACGTTAATTTCTTCACAATTAAAATTTATTGCAATTATTTCAAAATTAATTGGTTCTATACTATTAACTAGTCAAGTTACTTGTTATTTGTTAACTTTTACATTGATGTTATTCATGCTTTTATCCTTTGACTATTTTTAATTTTTACAGGTAAAGTGGAAAATTTTAGTGAAGAATATGAAAAGAATAGTCACCATATTTACAAAAATGCTGAAGACAGTAGTAAGAAACCCAATGCAGAAACTATAGTGGCTTCTGGATACAAAGCTGATGAAATCAAGGAAACAAATGATACTTGGAACTCCCAACTTGGAAAAAGGTCAGAATCTCCATCAGAAATATCTCTAATTAAGGGATCTGTAAGAACTGGTTTGTATGAATGGGATAATGATTTCGAAGATGTCAGATCAGAAGATTGTATCTTGAATTTGGATAATGATCCTCTTCTGGAGATAAAGGATGAGGATTTAAAAAATCGGTTGGAAAATCTAAATGAAGCCATTGAGGAAGATATTGTGCAAACCGTTCTTAGGCCAAGCAACTGTAGGACGTACCGTAGGGCCAATAAAGCAAAATCTTCACAAGGAACATCAAGTTTTGATAAGCTATTGGATGGCACCAGTCAGGCCTTAGCCAAAGCAAACAGTGAATCAAACAAAGATAGCCTGAATCAGGCAAAGAAAGGCAGTGTAAGTTGTGGGACCAGTTTTAGAGGGACAGTTGGACGGACTAGAGATTACACTGTTTTACATCCATCTTGCTTGTCAGTGTGTAATGTTACCATCCAGGATACTATGGAACGCAGCATGGATGAATTCACTGCATCAACCCCTGCCGATTTGGGAGAAGCTGGCCGTCTAAGAAAAAAGGCAGATATTGCAACTTCGAAGACCACTACTAGATTTCGACCTAGTAATACTAAATCCAAAAAGGATGTTAAACTTGAATTTTTTGGTTTTGAAGATCATGATGAGACAGGAGGTGATGAAGGAGGTTCTGGGAGTTCTAATTACAAAATTAAGTATTTTGGCTTTGATGATCTCAGTGAAAGTGAAGATGATGAAGATGATGACTGTCAAGTGGAAAGAAAGACGAGCAAAAAAAGAACTAAAACAGCTCCGTCACCCTCCTTGCAGCCTCCTCCTGAAAGCAATAATTCCCAGGACGGTCAGTCTAGTACTAATAATGCAGGTAAGAATTTAACAACAGCTAGTTTCCTCCTAGATACTCACTTTTAATCTATGTTTAATTTTAATAGTAGTACTATTTAGAACCACAGATTACCTTATCCAAGGGTACAGCATTTTAAATGTTAATAATCAAGTTCCACTTGTAAAGAGCCAGGTTGTAGATTGAGGAGTCTTTTCATATTTGTTTTTATTTAATTCTGCTAATCCTCCTATTACATTAGTACTTGAGAGTTTTAAAGTGTGTGTGTGTTCTGGATTCCCAGACATCTTGATGTTTCAGTTTTGAAAATCCAGATACATTGGAAACATAAGGATAGATTTTGGACATTTTGAACTACACCGATAGTAGGTGGTTGTAATGAGAGAAATATTAGAAAGTTAAAATTGAAGAAAGCTTTGCAGTTGGTTCAAAATTAATAAATGTTAAAAACATTCTCAAGAACTCAAATTAATAAATGTTAAAAACATTCTCAAGAACTCTTTAAGTTTAAAGTTAAGATTAAACCTTAAGAATTATCCTCTTAAATTGATTTAATAAAATTGAAAAATGCTAGTTAAATATTTTTTTACTCTCAGTGGTGAAAATATAATTTTTTTTAATGTATTTATTTTTATGGTGACATTGGTTAATGCAATCCAATAAGTTTCAATTGTACACTTTAATAATAAGGCATATGTATGTTTACACTGTGTGTTCACCTCCCAAAGTTAGATTTCTGTCACCACATATTTGACCCCCTTAAGTAAGGACTAGAAGTCTTCTTCGAGGACCATGAGAGACAAACAAAAGAAATAGATTAGCTTTGCTATAATTAAGTCATTACCTGACAAGGGCTTTGTGAAGTGGATTGACTGTTGAGTGAGGAAGAATATGTGAAAGCCTCTGGGTTATTTGTATTTGACCAAACACAGTTTTTCTGTATCGGTTTACTTGTTAAAGAAAGCTTTTGTCCTTTTAGGGTCATAGAGGAAGTGTCATTATGATAAATTAGAATTCTAACAGTATTCTTAACATATAGACTTATACTCTTAAATCATCCTTCAGACTACCTACCATTTTGCCTTATTTGGCTTAAAAGTAGTTTTGCTGGATAGAATGAATCACTCTTATCTTTAAAACTAGAATTATATGGGCATAGCCCTAAGGGCTCATCTCTGACACCCCATTGCAAAAAATAAATAAAATAAGGGTATTGTCAGAATTGCCAGTGTTGTCTTGAATCTCTTAGGGAGTACTGAAGTTTGCAGCAGCCTTGTTAGTTACTTGAGATCTGACTGGGTAAATCAGCTTTACAGTTGCTTTCTCAGGGGGATGATAAGTAAACAATGTATGAAACCTGAGCTCCTGTCCTGCTGCAGTTTACTTAGCTCTTATGCTAACCTTGATGGCAAATTATCCTAATCTGTAATTAAAAATCCATGGCTAAAATTTACATCTTGTGGTAATGTAAGTTTTTAAACTTTAAAATGTGAATTCATTAGGCTCTCTTTCACAGACTTCAAGTTGATTCCAAATGAAATTTTGAAACTAGAGACCATTTGATTGATATATCAAAAGTTGGAATTTGAGTCTTTATATAATGTATAAAATAGCAAACATTTTTAAAGTTTGGGCTAGAGAAAAGTCTTCCTTTGTTCTTTCTTTATTTTTTTTAGACTTAAAAAAAAATGACCATTTGGAAATTAATCTAATCTTTTGGTTTTGTGTGAAGATCCATAAATCATTGAACTACATTGTACTAGGTCATTGTATATCTTTTGCCAAGGATAATCGTCTTTTTAAAAATAATGTGATCTTTATAGATATAAGTGGGCATTCTTTGAAGGCCAATATGATTTAGTGTCCTTAAATTCTAGAAAAATGGTTAACATAGATACCACCTGATATTGCATATATTTGTTTACACTAGACCATACCACTGTCAGTGTTCATAGATATCCAGCAGTTATTTTGCAGAAGAATTGATGTTGCCACTTGCACAAAGTGAAACTGGAGTACATAAATAGGAACTAGGTTCCTGATTTCCTCTCCGTGAGAGTGGGGGTGGGACAAGCAGGGTGAGAATGGGAGAACAAAACTTAATATGATTGGGAATATTTTGTCAACTGTGCTGCTTTTATTTCTTTATTCTTCTCTCCTGCAGTATGCCCCCTCCCTCCCTACCAAATGCTCATAGTTTGTTTGGTAGATAATTTGAAGTATTAGAAAGCTAGCTAGTTTTGGTTACCATTTCAGAAAACTTGGATTTTACAGAGGACTTGCCTGGTGTGCCTGAAAGTGTGAAGAAGCCCCCAAATAAACAAGGAGATAAATCAAAGGAAAATACCAGAAAGATTTTTAGTGGCCCCAAACGGGTAAGTAAAACATTACCAGTGATTTGTATTAGTTATTATTGGAGGGCTCGACTCTTAATTTTTTAATTTGAAAATTACTAACATCACGGCAATTAAATTTTCTTGCAGAAGATATATGATATGTATATACATATGTATGTATACACAAACACACGTGTCATTTTTTAAAAACAACCATTTTTTTTGAAGTACGGTAAAATATATGAGATTTATTATATGCAAGTGTACAGTTCAGTGACATTAAATACATTCACAGTGTGTGTAACCATCACCATTATACACAAAACATTTTCATCATCTCCATTTTCATCATCTTTATACCCATTCAGCAATAACGCATAACTCCCTCTTTATGTCTCTGCCCTCTGGTAAACACTATTTCTGTGAATTTGCTTATTCTTGGTACTTCATATAAGCGGCTTATTTCACTAAGCATAATATTGTCAGGGCCCATCCATGTGGTAACATTTATCAAAATTTCAATTTTTTTAAATGGCTGAATGATATTCCATTGTTTATCTATTTGTCTGTTGGTGAACACTTGGATAGTTTTCACCTTCTGTCTATTGAGCCCCTGCTTTCAATTCTTAATGGATATATACCTAGGAGAGGAATTTTGGGGACATATGGTCTTTAACTGCCAAACTTTCTCACCTTGGTTGTACCATTTTACATCTCCACCAGCAATGCACAAGGGTTTTACATCATCACGAACACAGATTTTCTGAGTTTTTTTGATGATAGCTATTGTGATGGCTGTGAAATGGTATCTCGTGGTTTGATTTGCATTTCCCTAATTAGTGATGTTAAGCATCTTTTCATGTATTTATTGGCCATTTGTATATCTTTTTTGGAGAAATGTTTATTCTGGTCCTTTGCCCATTTTTGAATTGAGGTGGTTTTTGCTGTTGAATAATGGGAGTTCTTTATATATTCCAGATATTAATCCCTTATTAGATACATCATTTGCACATAGATTTCCCCCATTCCCTGAGTTGTCTTTTCCTCTCTTGATAGTATGATGTACAAAAGTTTTAATTTCAGCTAAGTCCAGTTTATCTTTTGTTGCCTGTGCTTTTGGTGTCATATCCAAGAAATCACTGCCAAATCAAATGTCATAAAGCTTTCCCCCTATATTTTCTTCTAAGAATTTTATAATTTTAAATCTTACATTTAAGTCTTTGATCCATTTCGAGTATATAATTCTGTGTATATGGTGTAAGAGTCCAACTTCATTCTTAATGCATTATGTAAGTCATTTTAATATGGTTCAGCATAGGTATTGAGAATAACTTGCTTGGCTTTACCTTTTTATTTAAAAAATTCCTTTAATAGCTTATGTTACTGAAACTTACTTTTAGAAGTTGTCTGTATATTTCGTAGATTGAACTGCTTTTAAGCAACTGAAGAATGAGTGTGTCTGTTTTTTATGGCCTATTCTTTTACTTCTGTAAAGAGCCTATTGGGAATCATTTCAGAGTAATTGTGCTGTACTTTTGCTCCCCTAGGTGCCCACCCCAATGAGAAAAAGAATGCTTAATGCTAATTTCAACAGAGCTAGCTTGTTCTGGGGCCAGGGGCTGGGGGCACATGATGTAGAGACTCTAGTCATTAATGCTTAGGTGAGGTTTTTTGGTTTATATAAAATCGTGTGTGGCATGTATTAATTTCCAGAACAACAGTTATCAGTTTTTTTGGTCTCAGGACCACTTTTCAATTTAAAAAAAAATTATTGAGAATCTGAAAGAGCTTTTGATTATATGTTATATCAATGTTTATTCAGTGACATTAGAAGTGAATTTACATTTCAAAAATACTTACTCGTATTTCACTTAAAATAACCCATGTGTTACTATAACATTTTTATGAAGAAAAAAAATTTTAAGTGAGAAGAATAACATTATTTTACATTTTTTGCAACTCTTTAAAGTTGTGCTTAATAAAAGACAGGTGGATTCTCATATCCCCTGCATTCAGTATATTTCATTATGTTGTTTTGGTTGAAATATATGAAGAAAATCCAGCCTCACACAGATATTTAGTTGTATTTTAAATAGCCTTTTCAGGTCATTATAAACATTCTTCTTTAGTACTACACTAAAACTCAACAAACGAGAGTATCTTAAACATTAATTGCAACTTGGAATCTAACATCATGCCAGCAAACTATTCATGCTGTTAACATTGAAATCTAATAGTTTGTCTTGCACTTTGAGTGGATCTTTTACGCATGCCATCATACTTGATCATTTGGAAAATTCTTGTCATACTAACTTATGCAGATGTTTCCAGTGGTGACACATCTCATTATACAGTATCAAAAAATCACATTAATATCCCTGCCAAACTTGTCAGAAAATTCGTTAAGTATTGGGAAGCTAATAAGTTCATAGTGGTAGATAAAAGCTTTCTAAAATTTTAGTTTTTGCTTAAATCTTGAAATTTTTTTTATTGGTAGAAAATACTTGAGGAAGAATGACAGCAACAGGCCCATTTGGTTCATGTTTGAGAATATGTCTGCCTAATACCCAAGTCTGTATACGCATAGTTTGTCAATCTTTCAAGTAAAGAATGGTATTCCAGAAAAAAAAAAGTGGCTAGTTCAGCTCACAACTCAAGCTGTAATATTTTTTCCTTTGACTTAACCACCCTATACACACAGAAGTGTTTTATGCATACTTATTTTGTTACACAGAATAATAGTGTGTTCAAAGGTTGTGATTTGATAAAATTAATACTTTTTCCTTCATCAAGGGCTTTTCCTTATGTGAAACTGGCATTTATTTTTTAACTGTGAAGTATGTGGCAGTGAAGAATATGACTATATAATGCACTTCAAAGTCTCTACCCTGATGCGTGGTAAGGCACCAACAGCTTTACCCACCATTGCTTTTGTACCATATGTGCAAGTGTCAGGATTGTGAAAAAGGAAAATAACATTACTGTAAAAATGGATTTGGCTTTGTAGACACCCTGAAAGAGTTATGTGAGTCTCTAGGAGCCCATGGACCACACTTTGAGAACTGATTTATAGCTTTCCACTTTTCCTCCCTCTCAATTTTTAATTATGAAAAAAGTTAAAATATACATAAAATGCGAAAGAGCAGTATGATGAATACTTATATCCCTCCACCTAGATTGATTTCAACATAGTTGCACACATGGTCCCTTCCCTATCCCCCTCTTGTCTATTTCTCCTCTCCTTCCACTCCCGCTTTCTTTCTTCCCATTCCTTCTTTCTCCCTTCTCCCTCCCCCTTTATCCCTCCTTCCCTCTCTCTATATATAAATACATTTTTTTTCTGTTTTATTTGGAGTGAGTTGTAGATAGCATACATTCCTTAAGAAAAAGGACAATCTCATAACTGTGGTTATACGATTATTGGACCTAAGAAAATTAGTAATTCCTGATGTCCAGTCCATATTTACTTTTCCCTAACTGTCTTCACATTGTCTTAGTGATACTTTTTCCCTGCCAAACCGTAATTATTTAGTTGTTATATCTTTAGTCTTGATAGTCTCCTTTTAAAAATGTCCCATAGAACTGATTTTGTTTTAAGAGCCCAAGATATTTGCTTTGTAGAATGTTCCATATTCAGAATTTATGTGATTGTTTCCTGATTATGTCATTTTAGCTGTTACTCCACTATATTAAAATAGTATAGTGTCAAAGAACACTGGAAGTTAAGTCTATAAGCTTGATTAGGTTCAGGCTAAACATATTTCAGCAAGAATACTTCAAAGTGATGTTGTGTTATGTTGCTTCACATCAGAAGCTACATAACACATGTTTATTTTACTGTTAATATTGCTTGACCACCTAGTAAAGATCACCAGCTCTCTCCAAAATAAAGGTACATTTTTCCCGTTTATAATTTAATTAGTAAGCTTCCAGGTGCTGCTCTGGTGCCATGTGAATCTCCTGTTTTCCATTATTGTTTTTACCTCATCATTTTAGCACCCATTGTTGATCTTTGCCTGTATCATAACACTGACAGTTGCAGAATGGAGTTTTCTAATTGCTGTTTCTCTCTCATTTAATAACTAGAATTCTGTAAAGGAGCGTCCCCCCATTCTATCACATAAAATAATTATCACAATAAGTTTTACTTGCTAAATGTATTTACAATAAATTTGGCCGGTCTCAAGTCATTTCACGCTATCTTTTGTGTCCTTTTGATCTTTGAGCACTTCAGTTGCTTTTTGCACAAAAGATGACCCAGACTCATCTTGTACTTTACCCGATTCAATCATGAAATCATCCATTTATCCAAGGATCCTTGATTATTTATTATTTTTTTTTTTAGTGAGGATTACTACTTAGGAATCCAGATCTGAGTGCTCTGTGTTATTCATTGCTTCTAAGGCTCTTTGATTGGACAGAGCTATGAAATATATTAAAAAATAAACTATGAGTTCATATCAGTAGTTCATTTCATTATAGAATTTTTTACTTAGCTTACTTGCTTTATCCTACAACACACATTACTTTAGAAATTATAATACCAATATTACTGTGAATAATAATTATTTCCACTTTTTGTCTTTAGATTATTTCACTAAGGATAAAGTCATAGTGTTCAAAGTTTTGAAATAATTTTGTCAGTTTATGTTAATTCAGTATTCATTTGGGTTCATTTGTACTTATTTTTGTTCAGTTTTTTAACTTAGTTTTAAACTTAATATTGAAATCATTTCTTTGATACTAAATGGCTTAGAAAGCAGCAGTGTACATGTACTTGACCCGATTATGAAGGAATCTCTCCGGCCTAAAGTAAATCAGGTCATGCAACCTTGTAGGCAAGAGACCTATTTACTGTTGATAGATAATGTCAGAGGAAATATTGCTTATTTATAAAACCAAAAGAGCTATGAGATTGAACTCATTTGAAAGGTGTAGTATGGGTAAAGCCCTGCCTTAGAACAGTAGTCCTAAACATTTTATTCCTTGAAAACGGTTACTTCAGTAAATGTTTTAATTTCCTTTTTAACCTCCCATTGAAATATTTTTCAAGACCTTTTTTATTTTGAGTGGAATTATGTCAGATTTTTTTCACTTAGATATTACTACCATTTAGATGGATCAGTAAGGTTCAAAAACAAAACTTTGATCCTTTATTAAAAAGTAATAATGCTTTGGATCCCATAGAAGTTATATATCTTTATGAAAATATCTAGTTAAAAAATTTAGACGCCTACTCCAGGAAGAGAGCAACAAGAAGTTAAGCAGCATAAAATTCCTAGTTCTTATAAGAAATAGGTCATCCATTCACCTTCAAGACACTACAAGACTACTTAAGAGGTATTAAAGAGAACTATTGAGAAACAGAAATAAGGGGAAATTTTACCTGTTTAGTTTTAATGAGTGTAAAGGAATAGAGGAAATAAATGGGATCAACGTTTTAAGCATTAGGTTAAATGGCATGTATAAATATAGTGGAAATGATAGATTTGTTTTATATACAAGAAATTAGGATTTATGTTTTTTGTGCAAAAATAAGATAAGCTCACTTCCCCAGGGATTTTTATGTAGGTTATCTCCCAAATCACCAAAGAAAGAATGGAGAGGCTCTAGGTAGGTGGGTGTAGGAAATGTTCTCAACAGCTGTTGTAAATTCTCTATTATGATAGAAATACCCTCACGTAGCTGGTAGGCCAGTGGGAGTATCTGGATCTTCTCTAATCTGATTAGATTTAAAGACACTAATGACCTCATTTCCAGGTGATTAAGAGGTAGCCCATGGCTTGTAGTGGCAAAAGTTTCCCTCCCTCCCTATCAGACTTTGTTAACCTCAACACTGTAGATGTTTTACACTGTATAAATCTTAGTTGTGGAGGGTGGCCCTGTACATTGGAGGATACTAAGAAACATCCTTGGCCTCTACCCAGTAGGTGCTAGTAGCATTTCTCTCCAACTCCCCAGTTTCAGCCAAAAATGTCTTCAGACATTGCTAAATGTCCTTCGAGGGAGTCAGAATGGATCCCCAGCTCATTGAGGGTGTATGTGTATGACTTGAGGATAAGTTGTAGACTTGATGAGGCTTTATTTATTTTGATACTAATATTTTCTTAGATTTAGCCTGTGGATGTTTCTTCAAACTTACTTTTGATGTGTCCTACCATTTTGTATTTTCTTTACTGACACACTGAGGTGTTCAAGGCTCAATATATACATTCCCAGCCCTATTGTAATCAGCCATTTCTCCAAGGGCCACTGGTTTTTTTTAGTGGAGAATGGTATTTAGAAATAGAGATCTGGTCAGTAAGTATAGTCTTTCTTATGGGATTGTCATTGCTTCTAGGCCTTCTTTGAGTTGACATAGAAGTAGGAAAATTAGATATATGCATTCTTTTTCTCTTTCCCTCTTTCTCGCTTCCCCCCTTACACTGCACACTGATTTTGTTTCTATGTATATTTAGAACACATGAATTCAAACTGATAATCTCCAATATTAGTTCAACACCACATATTTTTATATTAGCCTTCTCACTTTCCACATTTTACTTCACTTCGCAGACAGTAAGAAATCTGGTTTCCATTATCCTCAACATGTTTACATATTTGTTCAATCCTCATGTATGTAACCAATTTCCTGACCACACAGGCCACCACCTCAGCTTTAGTGCCACTAGTCAAGAGGTCCCTATTCTCTTTCCCTACGTCCCCATGGTAGAAAACATTAACTTTTAAAGCTTGCCAGATGTGAGAATTTTTCTTAACACCTCACCAGGGATATAGAGAAGGGTTGTTCATAACAGGATTGAGGCTGGCTGGGGGAACATGTGAGGCAGAAGGAAGACGAAGAGGGTAAAGAAAGAACATAGTTGAAATGATTACTCAGAAAAGTTATCACTTGCTATGTGGAGAAAAGTAAAGGGTTTGAAAGATTAGGTTGGAACATCTGGATTTAAGTACCTGTTTCTATGTACAGTTTTGATAATTTGGCAATTTTAACGATTTTTCTTAAAAAAATGCCATTTTATTTCTGATCACTGGCTTACCGTTTCCCTGCATTTTATTATTTGCAGTTGTCATATATGTGGTAGTACATATTTAGATCATTTCTTCTGCCTGCCCTGTTTTTTGTTTGATTTCTGGCTTTTCATTCAGCTGTTGCTTACCTGCCTTCATAAGGCGTTATCAGTATAATCATCCTAACTTTCATTGTTTAGAGAAGGTTACATTTTACCTGGGACTTTGGCCATCTTATTTTGCCAATTAAGGCTGCTACTGGGTCATTGATGAAACGAACCATAATATTAATCTGAGTTTCAATTCTCAAATATTTATATCTTCACGTTTGTTATTTCCCTGTGATTTAATGCTGGGCTTGTCTGGGACTATCTTTTGTCTGACTTTTAAAGGAACATTCTGGATTTTATTTTTTTCTTCTGTCATTCAATATGGCGCTGGATAGTGGGCTTCTGGGCAATTAAAATTTGATTATCAGTATAATCCATAGTTACAAATGTAGCTGTATTTGAAAGTTAAAATTGCATAAAGCTACAGTTTTAAAGTTAAGTATAGTTTTATAAACTCATTTTTTGTTTCATAAAATGAGTTAATATAGGTTAGCAATTTAAAAACATAATCTTAAAGTTGAAGAGATTTTAAAGGACAAGTAGTCCCACCTCCCACCCAAGAACATATGTTCCTTCATAGTATCCTCTAGCCGTTAGCATTCACTCATGAAGCATCTTATTTTTCTGTCAAATTATTTTTACTTTTGGTTACTTTTGCTCTGTATCTGGGGATTCACTGGCCATCCTTGGATCCAGTCATCAAGGTGGCAGGCAGTGTGAGATTCGCTATATTCTCACAGACTAGAAGCTTGAGACATAGATGGAGGTGAAGCCTGAAAAGAGACTCTAGCCATTGGTTTGCTGATGAGAGATACTGGCCAAAGTGTAAAAGTAAAAAGCCACAGCTCCCCATTTATAGCTCTTAGGTTGGTGATCCAAAGAGCTGTTGAAGCTGAGCATGTTCTGGTGGAGCCTACGTATGGAAGAGGGTCAGTTTTAGTTGGCTTTTCTTTGTCATGTTTTTATTCCACATGTACTACAGGCCTTTCACTGTGCTAGGTGCTGGCGATATAAAAAAGAATAAGATAATTGTCTTAAAAAGGCTCTCTGGTGAGGTAGAATGTCTTTCCTCCATGGAAACTTTTGAGTAATCTTAGTATTTCCTTAGTGTGTTCAAAAGCAGAAATATCTTTTTTATATAGTAGTATTTAACTTAAATATTAAGCCAGGTACTTAAATCATTTATCTGTATTACATAAAGACTTAGAAAAATATAAATTATTTTCTCAGCATGAATAATTCCTTTTTTTTCTGTAATATTTTATTCTGGAAGGATTTTAGTAAGGAATAAAAATATTAATTTTTATTTCCTTTAGTTCAAGTACCTTTAAAGTTTTAAAGTTTAAAATATTTCACTATAATTACTTTCCAGAAAATGAAGTTCGAAATGAGAAAATTTAGCTGTATGTTAATCAAGAGCCTGAGAACTTTGGCATACATTTGACACTTAGCCAAAGAGTGGGTCCTTGTGTGTATTAGGGTGTTTACAGTTTGGAATTTGTTTTTCCAACTAGTAATATATTTTACTTAGGGTTAATTAGGATTCAGATATCCAGAGAACTCTGCTCAACTTTCTTGTTGAGATACTTTGATGACTTCATGCTAATGACAACCACAAATTAACATAAGATGTGTAATAATGGAAGTTTTTTGGCGATAGTGACCATATTTTTTTTACCTTTAAATTCCTAGTGCCTGAAATATACAAGGAGTTCATAAAGATTTATTTCTGGTATTCTTGGAAGTATCTTGCTGCAGAGTCTTCATTTAGTATTAAATATTTGTTTTTTTACTATTTGAAAATGGGTAAGCTTATCAAATTTGAAAAGATTTCAGCCAATATTACTACTCAGCTACATATTTGAGCGGGGAGACCCTTTGTAATTAGCCAGAGTTCTTTGTGTAGCACTCACAGGAGAGCTGTGCTCTAGCCACTTCATCTCCCTGGACTCCCAGTTCCATCTCCCTATCTCAGAGTGACTGCTACTGGTTGGACTCTGAATTCTTCCTCAGGCAGTTGTAGGGCTTACCTCATATGTTCCCCTTCTCAAGGATCATTATGCTATGGTACCTGATGTTCAGTATCTGAAAATCATTTCATAGATTTTTTTCCAGTTTGTTAGTTTCAGGTGGAAAGATAAATTTGGTCTCTGTCATTACATCGTGTCCAGAAATGGAAACTCTAGATTCATATGTGTTATAATAATTACTATTCTATAACTTTATAGTCGAGAAAATAATTTTTTTAATGTGGACTTAAAAATATGATTACCTCTAAAACTAATAATCCATTCTTGTTTCCTTCCCTTTTTGGTTTTTCTCTTCTGGCCTTTTGACTTGATCTGGAATTCAATATTAAATTGAAATACAGTTGTATCCACTTATGTTTAGTTATGATTTATATGCTGCCCATACAAAAAACATTTGAGAAAGTGTACATATATAAATTTGGTAGAACCAGGTTGAAAATAAATGAGGAAATTGTGTTATAAAAAGTAAGGAATTGAATGAGATGAAGCTTAAATTCAAGCTTTTTTGTCTTGATGGACTTCCTAGCGACCTAACAGAAATATAACTTTGAGCTTCTTAAAAGCCAGAGCAGAGAGACTGTCAGGGTACCCCTTTGCTTATTAGGAAGGATCATTAAAAATAGAAAACTCTTACTGCTCTTGGGCCAAGTTTGGGTTATGTTTTAATCTTTTTCTGTGCCTCAACCAAGAAAGTATTGCTATTAAACCTTGGTTTGTTATTGATGGGTTATTTAATTAACTATTTTCAGTAAATAAATGAAGGATAGCTTATCCCTTTCCACTTTGGAAAATTGCCTGTATTAAGGTTATATTCATCTTATATTGTGATTTCTTAATTCCTTTTACGCTTATCTACATTTGATATAGTTGCTTCATGAAAATTAAAATTATATTAACTGACAGAATAATGAAAGATTTATACTTGTTCTATTTTACAATTTTTCTGAGAGAACTTAAATGTTTAAAAATATTTTTATTTGGAAATAACTTAAAATTTTAAAAGATAGTTTGGAAATATCAAAATTACAGAAGACTTACAAAAATGGAATAGTACAAAGAACATTCCTTATCCTGATTATCTTTTTTTTAATTTCTTTTTAATTATAGTTGACATACAATATTATGTTAATTTTAGGTGTAAAACATGGTAATTCAACATTTACATACCTTACAAAGTGATCACCACCATAAATCTAGTAACCATTTATCAACATAAATAGTTATCAACGATATTTTTGACCATATTCCTTATGCTGTACACCCTTATGACATTTTATAATGAAATTATTCATACTTCTTAATCCTCTTTCCCTTTTCTGCCCATCCCGTCCCACCAACCATCATTTTGTTCTCTGTATCTGTGAGTTTGTTTCTGTTTTGTTTTGTTTATTCATTTCTTTTGTATTTTAGATTTTATGTACAAGTGAAATCTTATGGTATTTTTCTTTCTCTGTCTGACTTATTTCACTTAACGTAATGCTCTCTAGATCCATCCATGTTATTGCAATTACAAGATTTCATTCTTTTTTATTATTGAGTAGTATTCCACACACACTCACAGCCCACATCTTTATCCATTCATGTCATTGGACACCTGTGTTGCTTTCATATCTTGGCTCTTAAAAACAATGCCACAATGACCATAGGAGTGCATATATCTTTTTGAATTATTGTTTTCGTTTTCTTCCAATAAATATCCAGAAGTGGAATTGTTGGGTCATAATGGTAGTTCTGTTTCTAATTTTTGAGGAAGTGCCTTTCTGTTTTCCAGATGGTTGCACTAGTTTATAATCCTACTAGTAGTAATGAGGATTTCATTTTCTCCACAGCCTCGCCAACACTTGTTATTTGTTATCTCTTACCATGATTACCTAACATTTGCTTTTTTCAGTTCTTTCTGTATTTATGTGTGTTATATATACTCATATACAAACAAAATTTTTAAACTTATTTAAGGGTAAGTTATATATATTATAGCCCTTTAACCCGAAATACAGTGTATATTTCCTAGTCAGTTACATGTTCAGATTATAGTAAGCAGTTGCAGTAAATTTAACATTGTTCCTGTATTTTTACCTAATCTATTGTTGTGTCAGTTTTGTCAGTTGACACAATAATATACTTTGTAGCATTTTCTCTTCTCTGGTGCAGGATCCAGTCTAGGGAGAGGTATTTCATTTAGCTGTTATATCCCTCTATTCTCCTTAAACCTGGAATGTTTCCATAGTCTTTCTATATCTTTCATGACATTGACATCCCCTGATTCCTTTTTAAAAAAATCTTCTCATTTTGTTTTGGGGATTCCTTTTTTAAAAAATCTTCTCATTTTGTTTTAGTCTGAAGTTTCCTCATTATTGGGTTCAGGTTGTTCATCCTAGGCCTGGATTCTGTGTAAGTGATGATGTATTCTTTTCAGTGTACCACATCTGGAGGATGTTAATTATGATCACCCAAACAAGGGGTTGTCTCTTCCTCTATTGTATAATTCTTTTTTTTCCCCTTGCAACTAAAAAGCAATTTTAAAGAGATTCTATAAGACTATTCAAATACCCTATTCATTAGAATATACTTAGATTTACTATACATTTCCTGATCTAGTATTTATTATGCTGGTGCAAAATAATCCGTTTCTATCTCTCATACTCCCTCCATGTTCACTAGTCAGTTCTCAGCACTGCTATAATCATGAGCCCGTCCTTCTCCGCATATACTTATTTTTCTTTTATCAGTATGGACGCATAAATTCTTTTTTGTTTGTTTTAAGGTTCATAATTAATTACTTATTTTGAGCTTAAATTTGTCTTAATTTGGCTAATGGAACTTCTTCAAGCTGGCCTTTTTTCCCCTGTGACATGCCATCATTCTATGAGTACTTCTTTACTTTCTGGCATAACAATACTCCAGGTTCATCTTGTAGTTTCTCTGCTCCAGCCCTGGAATCAAACCCATTCTCTGAGGAGTCTTTGTTCCATTTAGTAGGATATGGTATTAAGGAGACCAGAATCTGGGCTCTAGGTGAGCACATTGCTTCTTGGCCAATTTAGCAGATAGTGATGGGAAACATGCATGTATATGCACATACATTAACATTGCATTGTCTGTTCCACTTCAATACATACATTTAAAGTGTTCAGGATTTGTTTACAGTCCTGCCCCCACTTTACCCTACCCCCGACTGAGGATATAGTTAAATAGTGTGTTCATAAGTTACTTAGATGAGTTCTGTCTGCCTGCCTCTTCGTTTGTCATTCTGTCTTCCCTTTAGTGTATCACTCATTTGAATTAGAAGTAGCTTTAATTTGTTCTAGTTTGCTTTCAGTTTTAGGTTTTTTCCCCTTCTAATCTTACTGATTTAATTTTTGAGTATGTACAACATTAACCTATTTCCAAAAGTCAAAACTAAACAAAAAGGTAAGTTTAATGAAGGGTCACTTCATTGAGATATATTCTAACCCATCTCTCACCCCTTGTAGGGAACCAGCTTTTTAATTTTCTGCTTTATTCTTTCTGCTTCTTTTTATAAAAATTAATAAAATTTAAAAAATTTGCTCTCATTCTTACATAAAAGGTAATATCTATAGGTGCTCTTTTGCACTTTGCTTTTTTTATTTAGTAATAACTCTTGGAAGTCACTTTTTGGGATTATAGAGGTCTTCCTTAGAATATAGACAGTTTTTTTAAGTTGGCTTTAGATTATATTTTTTCTTTAGTTTTTTTGTTTCTCCATATTGTTTGTCCTTTAAATTAAAGGTTATATGTGTATAGGTTATGTATCTACAGTAAATCTTCACTAATGTCATTGATAGATTCTTCAGGTGAAACAATGCATAACAAAACCAGTTTTACCATAGGTTAATTGATATAAACTAGAATTAAGTTTCTGTGGCATTTCATCAGTGTTATAATGAAATGACATTATTCAAGGATCTGCTGTATACATATTCATTGTTGGCAAAATTTTGTATATTTAGTACAGTCCTATTATTTGGTCCTAATTTTAGTTAAGGTTGTTCAGAACTTGGCTTAAGATTTGGTTCAGCTGCTGTAAAAGAAATCCCATATTGGTTTTTAAATAGGTAGCTTATTTTTCTCTGGCTTACCAGTCCTTAGGTTGCTGTATTGTCAGGAACCAGCTTGCTCTGTGATAGTGGTCTTCCATTTCCAGAGTATTGAAAGACATGGAAGAAATGGGAAGGAAAAGCAATGAACCTTCCTAGAATTCATTCTCATGCTACTTCAAGGTTATTACCTTGATATCTTCTGATGTGACAATGGCTTGCTTTTATAAAGCTTTCACTACCAGTTATACTTTGCAGTGATACAAGCAACTGAGTAATAGGATGTATTGTTCTTTATGTAGATAGGAGTTGATAGTTTCCTTATAAAAATAGCAGCTGTATCTTTAAAAGTTTTATCTGTAAAGCTTAATTGAATCAGGCAGAAAAAAGATTTTCAGCTCTGTTCTCTTGCACCTATGGATTATAGTTTCTTCATAGTGCTATGTATGAACATTGTAAATGTCTAGTTCTTAGCAGTTCAGACATACTTGGTTTTAGTTTAGGGATATTTGCTGTTTTCCCTCAAATAATTTAATCTTCTGAATATTTAACACATTATGAAAATTGAAGTTTTTCGGTCCTAGTTTAGAGCAATTCAAGATTATATGATTATGCTTAAAAGTTCTAGAGAGCTAAGTTATCCTAATTTAAAAAAAAACTTCCTTAAGCTCCCTGAATTTCTAATACCCATCTTTAAAAACCATCCTTAACATTTTTTTAAAAAGGCAAATCCAGATTAATTTTTCCCTTTTGAATTGCCACAGAAGCACCTCTCCCACCCCCCCAACACACACACATGTATGCACTGCAGCCCTTTGTTTCCCCGGAACTAATTTAGTTGTAGAGCATGCTGATTGAATTACTGGCAAGTGTGTGATTCTGTGTTTATATTTTTGTGTGGGTAAGTATTTGTCCTCATTTAGTACATAGTCTTCTTTGAAACAAATAAATTTGGTAATATTGTTTTAAAAATTCATATGACTTAAAAGCAGTTATTCTAGTATTTTTCTCTTTTGGAAACCAGCTCAGTGAAGAATAGCATAATGCGTTTCTACTTAGTTTTTCATGAAGGAATCTTCTTTCCTCTGCTTTATAATTATGATTTAACAAGCTAATCTGTTAACCACAGCATTGATGTTACAATTGTGAAAACTGATTTTTATCCATTATTTTCAGAAACTGGATTCTGTCCCATGTATAAATGCTCCATAGGTCTGTCATTGGTATATTTTTTGATTAACTGTAACAGAGTGAGGTTCTCCTTGTTTGTTGTGCCCTGGATGATTGAATAGTAAAGAATAGTTATGTTTAAGATAACTAGGACTGAAATATGCTAAAATGATTCCAATCTTTAGAATGCTAGAGTATTCTTAAAGAGCTTTCTAGTTATTCTAAATATTCTCATTAGACTGCAGAACATACAATTCACAAATATTTTAACAAGAGAAAAGATATCTGGTTAATATGATATGTCTGCTTTTTCAACCAGAATAAAATTAACAAGATTAAAGATAAGCCTGGTGGCGCAATCAGAATGACGCAGTTAACTTAGCTAGATTGTTAAATGGTAAGGCTTATTTTCATTTTCCACGAAAAGTTGATTGCTATATGGTATTTTTGCAAATACTATACACAGTCACTTTCACTGAGTGACATTAGCATGTGACAGTAGTGTTGCATATAGATTGTTATACCATTTTGGAATGATGTAAAGAGCTCAGTCAATCACTGTCATATGCCTGTGCGCTCCCCCCCCCCATGTGTATTAGCCACATCCAGATTTTTTTTTTATTTTAGTAATTTTTAGATAGTAGGATGTATCTTTATCTCCTTCCCCTCCCTATAATAAACCCTGTATTAACCATGTAAAACTTTCAATTATTAGTCAAGGGGAGAAGTTCTAATTAGACTTAACTTTCTTATCGATTACTCATTAGCATTTAAATGGTAAAACATCATTAAAAACTTTGTTCAACAGTAAATTGGAAGTTCATTGAATATCCTTTTAATATAACTTAGTTATTCTGTGTATTGTTTTCAAGGGCATTTTGAAAATTTTCATTATGGTAAACACATGAGTTTACTCAGGAAATTTTTAAGTGTACAGTACAGTATTGTTAGCTTAATCACAGTGTCGTACAGCAGATCTCTAGAACTTTTTCATCTTGCGTGACTGAAACTCTGTACCCATTGAAAAGCAACTCCCTATTTCCCCCTCCCTCCAGCCCTTAGCAACCACCATTCTTTCTGTTTTTATGAGTTTGATTACTTTAGATATTTCATGTAAGTGGAACCATGCAGTATTAGTCCTCCTGTGACTGGCTTATTTAGCATAACATCCTTAGTATTCATGTTGTAGCATATGATAGGATTTCTTTTTATTTTATGGATGAATTTTATGTGGATGTATCTAATAGCATTCATTCATTCGTTTGATAGACAGGTTGTTTCCACTTCTTGGCTCTTGTGATAAATGCTGCAGTGAACACTGGAGTGCAGATACTTCTTGGAGATCCTGATTTCAGTTCTTTTTGATAAATACCCCAAAATGGGAATGTAAGATCATATGGTAGTTCTGTTCTCAATTTTTGGGGGAACCTTTATGCTGTATTTCATAGTGGCTGCACCATTTAAACTCCCACAAACAGTGCTCAAGGAACCAGTTCCAGTTTCTCTGCATCTTTGCCAACACTTATTTTTTTCTGTTCTTTTGGTAATGGCCATCCTAATGGCTGTGAGATGATAACCTTGCTGTGATTTTGATTTGCATTTCTCTTAATGATTAGTGATCTTCATCATCTTTTCATATATCTTTTGGTTTTTTGTATGTCGTCTTTGGAGAAATTTCTATTCAAGTCCTTTGCCCATTTCTTAATGTTTTTGTTTTTTTTTTTCTATTGAATTGTAGGAGTTTCTTTTATAGTTGACCCTTGAACAACATGGGAGTTTAGGGGTGCTAACACCACCCCTAGTCAAAAATCCATGTCTAACTCTTGACTCCTTCAAAAACTTAACTACAGTTGACCCTTTGCGTGTGCAGATTCAACCAACCCCAGATTGAAAACAGTATTTCAATCCACAGTTGGGAATTTGCAGGTGGGAATCTGAAAATACTGTTTTCAATCCACCATGGGTTGAATCCGCTGTTGGTCGATGCAGGTGCGAACCCGCAGATATGAAGGGCCAACTGTATTTATTGGAAGAAAAAAAAAAACAAAACGGATATCAGTAGGCCTGTACAGTTCAAATCTGTGTTGTTCAAGGGTCAGCTATATTTTGCATAGTAACCACTTATCAGTTTTATGGTCTGCAAATATTTTCTACCATTTCATAGGTTGCCTTTCCACTCGATCATGTCCTTTGCTGTGCAGACCTTTTAATTTGATGTTATCCTGCTTGTCTGTGTTTGCTTCTGTTGCTTGTGCTTTTGGTGTCGTATCAAAGAAGTCATTGGCAAGACCTGTAGTTAGGTATGTTTTTCACATTTTCTCTTGGAGTTTTACAGTTTCAGGTGTTATGTTTAAGTCTTAAGTCCATTTTGAGTTGTTTTTTGTGTAATCCAGTTTCCCAGCACCATTTGTTGAAGAGACTGTTCCCATTGTGTAGTCTTGGCATCCTTGGTGAAGATCATTTGACCATATATGTATGGATTAATTTTTCTCCATTCTCTTCTATTGATCTATATATCTGCTTTGCCAGTACCCTCCTGTTTTGATTATGGTACTTTTGTGGTATGTTTTGAAATTAGGAAGTGTGAGTCTTCCAGTTTTTTTTGTTATTTCTCAAGATTGTTTTGGCTATTTCAAGGTTGTTTTTGATTTCATATGAATTTTAGGTTTTTTTTTTTTCTATTTCTGTTAAAAATACCATTGGGATTTTGATAGGAATGTATTGAATCTTTTAAGTCACTTTGGTTAAGTTTATTCCTAATATTTTATTATTTTTGAGGCTATGATAAATGGGATTTTCTTCATTTCCTTCTTTGGATTGCTTTTTGTTGTATAGAAATGCATCTGATTTTTATATGTTGATTTTGTATTGTACAATTTTACTCATTACATTCTAAAAGTGTGTGTGTTGTGAGAGAGAGAGAGAGAGAGATCGATCTTCTGGGGTTTCTACATATAAGAGCTTGTCATCTGAACTGAGAAAATTTTACTTCTTTTCTGATTTCATTTTCTTGCCTAATTGCTTTTGCTGGTGTGTTCAGTCCTGTGTTGAATTGAAGTAGTGAGAGGGGCCATCCGTGTCTTGTTCTTGATCTTAGAGGAAAAGCTTTCAGTTTTTCATTGTTGAAGATGTTAGTTGTGTTGTGGGCTTTTCATATATGACCTTTTAATATGTTGAGATAATTTCCTTCTATTCCTAGTTCGTTGAGTGTTTTTATCATGAAAGGGTGTTGAATTTTGTCAGATGCTTTTTCTACACCAATTGAGATGATCATGTAATTTTTGTCCTCCTGTTAATATGGTGTATTACATTGGTTGATTTTCGTGTTGATCCATCTTTGTATCCCAGAGATGAAGCCCACTTGGTCAAGATGTGTGATCCTTTTACTGTGCTGTTGAATTCAGTTTTCTAGTATTTTATTGAGGATTTTTTGCATCTATATCCATCAGGGATATTGTTCAAGGACTTTTGAGATGAGTTAGAACAGTATATCCTGGTCTGCCTTTTATAATAATGCTCGTTAATGGAATGTTTGCATGTCATTTATTCCATTTGTTTATCACAGTCCCTCTGTTAGGTGGGTAGACCATATAGTCCAATCTTATGATGATGCTGGACTCAATTGCACATTATCATATCCTATTATCATTAGTATTATCGATAATAATACTTATATAGCTCATACTGTTTCAGGCACCCTTGTAAGTATTTTACATATATTTATTCAATCTTCACAACAACCCATTGCAGTAGTTACTGTTATTAACCTCATTTTACAGATGAGAAAAATGTTTAGTAACAAGTAGTAGTAGAGCTTACCATTTATCTGGATTTTAATCCAGATGATTTAGTTCCTGAGTTTACTTTGTTAGCTGTTCATGTTGCTACTCACAGTTAACTAGAATGGTGTCAATTTAATTTAGAACCTTGACCTGCCCTGCTATTTTGTTACCTCTGGAACCAGATAATCTTTTTATTAACCCAAAGATTGTATATTACCTGAAATCAGTGCTTTTAAAAAGGAGGTGTAAAGTGCTTGAACTTGGAGGCACCTATTCTTTTGGCATTGGTTATCTTCCTGGATTTATGATTGTGCTTTGGATATTAGAAGTCACCTAAATGGAGGTAGAGGATCTAACAGCTAGCAGGCTGATGTTTGAGTGTCAATGTAGTTGTGCCTCAAAAGGCCTAATCAGTTCATTGCATGATGCATAAATTATTTTAGATTACTAATGCATTATCACTTTATGCGAACATGTTTTATAAGAAAAATCAGTCTGTATACAGAATACAAATGACTTTCTACTTTAAGTTTCATAGTAGGATTTCTTTTAGCATTAAGATTTTCTTAACACATTTAATAAGTGAATCAGTTTTAAACTTTTATCTTTTAAAAGTTGTCTTGATGTCACAGTATGATTATTATAAAGACAATATTTATATAAAAAGGTCATTTTGTATGATGCTTAATTCCAATTATGTTAGTTCACTGCAACTAGTAAGGGAAGGTGATTAATTTTTTGATGTAGATTTTTGGCCAGTCTTGAAGTATGTTTCTCCATTTGTATATTCTTTGTATTTAGTACTGAAAATAAGAAGATTATTACACTCATAAACAAAATCTAATGAGATTCAAACCATTTATTTGAAGGTTAAAAGACAAAACACTTTTAGGATGAGAAAATGTTGTCGGTCTTTGTTTAATCAATCTCTTTTTTAAAGTGAGGATTTCTTTTATACAGATTGAATCTTATGGTTTTGATTATATAGGCTCACAGTTCTTTATTCTCAATTATGAAATTCAGAGTGTTAAACTAAGTGTTTTTCATTAAGTTTATAGTAAATTGATTTGCCAGCAAACTACCCTGAGGTAGGGCAATATCCTTAGTGTGAATATGTATACATTTTGCTGTAGAAATCATGGATGTTGTTACTTAGTACTGCTTTAGACTTCTTCACTGTTTTGTAACACATAGCATATGTACCATATTTATCTTTATAGAATTTGAAAACTTGAATAATGGCACTCACCTGGCCTCAACAGTTTCACTTAAATGAATATGGGCCTTTATCACTTGTCGTAAGCTGCCCGATTTCCATTTTTAGGAGAATATGGGGCATGAATCAGTAGCATGAGGAATAAAGAATATGTCGAATTAACTATATTGATTAATAAGGTAGTACAAGCCTGGCAAGAGGTTTAATTTCTTCTTCTAGTTGCCCAGAGCACTGATTTTGTGGTAGAATACCACAGTGATTCCTTGTCTGCGTAGGCATGAGAGCATGATGAGAATACAAGCCAGATACTGTCTATCCTGCTCTGTCTAGGATATATATTTATGCATTTAAATTATCCATTATGATTTTTATTTTATTAAATGAGACAGTTTTATAAGGATGCAAAGATGAAAACAGTTGATCTTTTTCTCATTTCTCTAGTCTCCTACAAAAGCTGTATATAATGCCAGACATTGGAACCATCCAGACTCAGAAGAACTCCCTGGGCCACCAGTAGTAAAACCTCAGAGTGTCACAGTAAGTGAACTGTACTTTTTAATTTTGTATGTTTAATTTGCTGTCTTCGTAATTTGAATGTGACTTTCCCGTTTAATGATTTATTTTGGACTTCCTCATCAAAATTTAGTGGCTTTAGTTTAATTCATTGGACAAGTGAAGATTGTAGATAGGATTACAGGAATTCTGCTAGTAGGTTATAAATAAAAGCCTTAAAAAATATTGGACCAGTTTTTACTTCTGACTCACATTTTATGGAATTGTAGTATTTAGTTTTTAAGGGAAAATTATTCCATATTTGAAGTTTATATTAGTTATTAAGATAAGAGCTGTATTATAAGTTACATCCCACATAGATTGTAGCTTTGAGTTGTTAATTAGCTTTTTAGAGAACTTTTTTCTGCATTCTAGTAATACCTTTTTCAATTCAAAACACTTTTGAAAAAGATTCTTATCATATTTTTTTTCAGAATAATTGGTAGGTCCATACATTAATACTTGTAGATAAATGTTAACTTTTCAGTCATCTGGAACTATCAAGAAGTGAGTTCTTTATAACAACAAAAAAGGTTAGGAATTAGAGATCTTTCTAAAATATATAGTTTTCCTGCCTTCTTGAGTCGAATTTACTAAACTCCTTTTACTAGTATAAAATCTTCATTGTTCTAATTAGTAATTATATATTGTGCTCTTATTGTGACTATTTATTTCTACCTGTACTTAAAATTTTTTTTTTATTTGTTAAAGCTTTTCTGTCCCATCCCTAGCTTCTTATCGTGCTATTTATGTATGTAATTGTGGTTCTTTATTCTTTCTAATGGTCCTGGATACAAATAACAAATTGTGTGAGATGTAAGGTTAAAAAAAAGAACAGAAGGGATTCCTGAGGGGTTCTTTTGTGAGTAAAACATAATAATCTTACTTGGTATTGCATGGAATTTTGAAGTATCCCTTATGACCTTTCAGAAGATTCTCCCCATCTTTTTTCTTAAGCTAAATTTCCAGGTAGAAGAGATGTTATATATATAAAACTACTAATTTAATACCTTTATTTTAATAGGTGAGACTGTCTTCAAAGGAACCAAATCAAAAAGATGATGGAGTTTTTAAAGCTCCTGCACCACCACCCAAAGTGATAAAGACTGTGACAATACCTACTCAGCCCTACCAAGATATAGTTACTGCACTAAAATGCAGAAAAGAAGACAAAGAAGTAAGCAGCCATATAGTTTTATTGCACATGGATATTTTTGTATGAAGCATTTAGCCTTTTAATGTCTTGAACAAGTACAGTACATTGATATTCACAGTTTTGAGTCACAGACTTTTCTTGTCCTAGTATTACCAATGTTTTAAAATTTTTTTTCAGTTGTCATCTAATAAACTATTTTATACACTTTTTAAGTAAAGTATAGCAAGCCCATAGGTTTAACTAAATATGCTAGTTCATAGTTACAAAAGAGGTGGACTGATTTTTTCTTGGCAGTTATATACCGTTGTTCAGCACGTGAAGCACTTCAATGATGTGGTGGAATTTGGTGAAAATCAAGAGTTCACTGATGACATTGAGTACTTGTTAAGTGGTTTAAAGAGCACTCAGCCTCTAAACACACGTTGCCTTAGGTAAGATCTCATTTTTACATCTGATAATTGTATGCTCGCTGTATCATTAAAATTTACCAAGTGGATAGAGCCAGGCATTTGTGATTTTGTTATCATAGATGTAGTTTATAAAATAAATTAAAATGTGACTGATTTCTTATAAAGCCTTGATTCTACATGGACAAAGGAAAGTTGGATGATCATAGCTTTTTAGCAAAGTATAGGCTGCAGTTTCCACATGCTTGAAAAAAGCATTATTCTAAAGAATCTTTAAGTTCTTTTTTAGACCAGAAGTTTAGACATGCAAGTGACAAATTTGGTTAATTTAAGCATGCTGTGTTTTGGATCATCTTTTGCATACTATAATGGAGTAAATGTTTTAATTGTATTGAATTATCTAGTCAATTAGACTATATCCAATCAAACATTATTTATAATCTTATAATCTTCATATGTCATAAGCATTATGAAAAGTAGCTGAGACTTTTCTTTTAATGGTAGTAGTAATGTAAGAAATAAACTAAAGATGATCGTTTGTTATTTTTATATTTTAATACAGTATACCTAATCACATATTAGGCATGAGTAAATTTTTAATAATTTGGTTTGCTCACATTTTTGATACTGTGATCTGTATGGTGCTTTGATACACCCTACCCCCATTTGCTTGTTTGGTATTGTGCAAAGAAAAAACTAATGCACTTGCTATTTTCAGTTTCCCTAACCCAGTCTGTTTTCTTCTAGTGTTATTAGCTTGGCTACTAAATGTGCCATGCCCAGTTTTCGAATGCATCTGAGAGCACATGGAATGGTAGCAATGGTCTTTAAAACCTTGGATGATTCCCAGCACCATCAGGTATTTTTAAGTTTCTGGGATCAAGAAGCATTATTTAAAAATTCTAGTCTATTTGGCTATTGAACAATATCTTTATTGGACATTCATATATATAAGTATTTCCTAATTATGGGTTGAGTTTTATTTGCTGAATATATAGAGCTTTACAACAGAAGTTTTTGCTTAATGAATCGTTTAAGATTATTTTCTCAAGACATTTTTTTCACTTATTAAAACATCATCACCACTTAACCATAGCTAACACACCATGCCATACTGGATATTTAAATCTGTAATCAGTAATTTCCTCTAATCAGAAAGTACTGAAAAAAATCTTTTACTACCGTTTGATATCAGTTGCATGAAAAAAAAGGTCTTGAATTATTTTTTTAAAGCATTTTGTGTGAATGTTGAATCTAGGACCATAGCCCATTGTGAAAAGGGATTAATTCCTCATTTTCATTTTTGCTTTGATGCTTTCTGTTAAAAATATGTAATAAAAGGTTTTACATTTCAGAGTTAGAAAAAATAATCATTACTAATCATTATCAATAATGATATTTTGACATGGCTCGATTATATTTTTGTTCAAGGAAATTATGTTCTAAATGCAAATTAGGTGACATATCTAGTCTTCTGAAACGAAAAGCAAGGTACTTAACCCTGAGTGAGGATAACTCCATTACCAAGTTGTAGTATATACAAAACCATGAGGAGGAAGAGAAGAGAATTATTAATTTGCTTTGATATGCAGTTATGGGACAACCAGGGCATTAGTATGTGTTTTGGGGGCAGTGGATCTCCCAAGGTCTATACTGTGGCATCCTAATCCATAAGTAATTTGCTGTGTCAACATTTAATTAGTCAGTTTGAAATTTCTCTACTTACGGGGATTCAAAGTTTAAATCTTTAGATACTAGTTAATTGTTTCTGTGCATTGAAATAAGTGTAGTATATCTCATGTTGGAGTATCCCAACGTAGACCTTTTTGTTGTATTAATGCAAACCTAAACTGTATCACCTTCATTACTTATAGATTTCAGTACCTATTATAAACAGTACTGACTACCTGATTTGAATGATTTTGAGAACTCATATTTTTATTTTTAATTACTTGGTTCATCCATATCTGATGGGTTGATTGGTTTGTTTTAAAGAAATGAGTCTAAATGTGTTTATTTGGACATCTTAGTTTTATGTATTAACACAAACTCAGCTGTGTTTATTTTCTAGAAATAAGTAGCTAAGTTTCTGGTACAGATTTTAAAACACATTGATTTTACACTGAAATTCAACTTTAATCATAAAAATAAAGAGTGTGAAGTGTGTTGCAACATAGGATTAGATAGATAAGTAAGTAGGTATGTAGATAGGTAGATAGATGGCTGAAAAAAATGTTTTGTAAACCCTTCATTTAGCATGGAATGGTCAAAGAAGTATGTACTTCCACTTATATTCGTCTAGCTTTGAAGCATTCATGTAGGGAAGATCAATAGAAAGGAGAATTTTTATTTATTTTATTTGTTAAATTATTTAATAATGAATTAAATAATTATTTAATTATTTCACATTTCTCTAGAAAATTTTAAGGAGGATCACTGAATAAAACATTTTCAAGGTTTCTACTATGGGAATAAATGTAAATGGTCTTATTTCTCAAAATTGATTACATTAACTTTTCTTTTTGGTTCTGTTGAAGAATCTGTCCCTTTGTACAGCTGCCCTCATGTACATATTGAGTAGAGATCGTTTGAACATGGATCTTGATAGAGCTAGCCTAGATCTAATGATTCGACTTCTAGAACTGGAACAAGATGCTTCTTCAGCTAAGCTACTGAATGAAAAAGACATGAACAAAATCAAGGAAAAAATTCGAAGGCTCTGTGAAACCGTACACAACAAGCATCTTGATCTAGAAAATATAACGGTGGGTTCCTTCCTTCTACTGTAAAATGAAAGTTAATTTCAGAAAGTTTTAAATTAGTCGCAGCAAGTATATGACCTTGGACAAATTATTTAACCTCTTGGTTTACAATTTGGCATATTCTTCTAAGGTTGAGTTCTGAGCATAATTCTCTTCCCTGCCTGAAGTTCCTAAACTAGTTCATCTCTGTTTACTTTTTTGCCAGTAAATTTTTATTCCATTTTTGCCTGATCCTTTTCTCTTGATTTTTTTTTTTTCTTTTTAATATAGAAACTAGAAACTACATTTGGGTTTGGCTATTAGGAATTTCAAATTCTCATTCTCTGTGGTTTTCAGGAATAAAGATTCAGAGGATTTGCAAGGGCCATTTTTAGTGAGCATTCACTTATTCCAGAGTTTCTAAGGGTATCTTATTAACTACTTCAGGGACCAAGACTCAGAAGGAAGATTCCAAGGCACCTGCCCTCCCTAGAGCAATAATTGGAGTCATGGCCAGTAGCTACCCTTATGCTCAACACATCTCTCCAAGTTCAAGATGACTGTTGCTTTTGGTTGATTCCAGTTTTCTTTCCTCATTTTTACTTGCAGAATCAGTACTATCCTCTAGGGTTACTAGGTTGGTAGAAGATAACTGGCCTTGTCATTTTGAAAAAATGTTTGTTTATATAACCTTTCAGATATTTCCATTGTTTAAACTATATAAACATTGTTTTTTTCTACTGTCTGCTAAACTGAAGACTGCAGCATTTTCCTCAGAAATTACAAAATGCTTTATGCTAGCCAGATACAACTTAGGGATGTTGTTGTAGGGTATAAATTTGGGGAAAGTGGGGGTTTAGAAGAAAAGCAAGTTAACATTAAAAGGTAAGGTTCAAAATTGACATGTATGCTCAGATGGTAGATAAATGGTCTCTCTACCTCACCAACCATTTTTACACTGTTGTTAAAATGTATTCATAATTTATATTTACTTTTAACATTTTTACAACACATACCTATTTTTTAATGATACAGAAGAATAAATTTGAATTTATAATTTTTATTTGTTGCATAATTGAATAAGTGTACCTTTATTTTTTGGTCTCCCATGTTGTTCCACATTTAGATTCTTTCCAGGCATTTTGGTATAAGGAATATATAGTGATAAACTTGTTCATTGATTTTTTTTCTCCATGGTTTATTGAATTTATTAGGATGGTAAATGCCAATATAATAACTTTCTTATATTGTGTTAAATAGTTTATTCACATGATTAAAGCCAGAACACAGTTGCTAATTTTAAGATGCCTCTTTTTTCCCTCCTAACTTCAGCTATTCTTGAATATTGTTTGTTTTTAATCTTAAGTAGACTTTGTTTTGTACAGTGACTATCTCCTGTACATAAGTTTTGTTTTATTGATTGCTTAATTTCTCCCTTGAAATAAATTGCCACTCCTTATGTGCCATGGAGAGATAATTTAAAAAATTTTAATGCTTTCAGCTGTAATTCAAAGAACTGAGAGCTAACAGTTGTTGAGTACAGTATTCTGATTAATGGGTTTGGCTGTGCTTAACTCTTTGAGGAGTATTCATGTTTTCAAGTAAAATGTTTGAATTATAGGCTGTTTGAAATGCTAGCTTATAATATACTGAAAATAGCCTAAAATACTAAACAGTCCTTTTTGTGCTAGTAGAAACAAATAATAAAGTTCCCTTTTAGCATTAAAAACTTAAGAGCTTTTGCTATATTAACATCAAGTTATTATCCTCTTTCTTCCTAAATAAAGCCTCATTAGGTAGGCTTCAGCTTTACTACTGTGACTCACTAGCTAATATACCTGAACCAATCTCTTTAAATTACTCCTCCAGGGACTCTTAATGAGAATTGGGCATGGTTGAATCTGTCTTATAGTATTCTAGGTCTATATTTGTTACTTTGGACATTAATATTAACCCTATTACAGATTAGACTAAAATATTCTAGATCTCTTCTAAATCTGTAATACTAAAATTTGCTGGTAAGATCTGTTTTTTTGCATTTCTAGATATCTAATTTATATTCAGTTCCAAATAGGCCAGGAGGACCTAATATAAACTTGCATCTTTCAAAGGAAAGAAGCTTTGGGAAGAAAATCAGGTTTTTTCAGCTTTGCTAATTAAGCATTTCTTTTGTTATGCTGTAGTTTCTTATTTCCACAAGAACCAGATTACTTTTTATGTGGAGGAGGTAGTAGCTGTATGCTTTTAAAAAGAAATAGAATAGAAAAGAAAAATAATAATTAAAGTCAAATAAAGAGACAGAGAAAACTTTAGTCTGGTTGTAACTGAGACTCTTACTTACTGTTCTGTGCTTCCTCTACTGGTAGTCCTGAATCATTATTTATATGTAGTTTTGTTATGGTGGCCACATGGTGTGTATCCAAGCTGCTAACCCTGCAATATAAAATTTAAGCTAGGTGAATCTGGAACACTAAATGTAACACTAAATTTAAGCCTGGTGAATCTGGAACACTAAAAGTTATTTATTTGGAATAAATAAGAAAATATATGGAACAATAAGAAGACAAGCAACCTTGCAGGAAAATAAGGAAAGAAGAATTGACAGAGGAAACACAGTTAACTAATAAATATGTGAAAAAATGTTGAAGTTTACTGTAGTTAAAAAAATACAAACCACAGCAATAGGATGCCATTTTTTACCCTTAGACAAAAATTTGAAGTGATAACTTGTGCTTTTGAGGATTCAGGGCAACTTTGCTCCTAGAACATTACTTGTTACATCCTTTGTGGTAAATTAATCCAACATACTGATTTACAGTTAAAGTACATGTACACTTAGAGTCAGCAATCCCACCCTTGAGTCTCTATACTGTAGAAATAACAATGCTGTTATAGATTTTATTGAACTCATAAAGGATAGGCTACTTTTAGTAATAAGTTTTCTCCATGAAAACAAGCCAATGGTTAAAAACATTTTTTCAACTTAGACTATTCTGATAAAAATTAAAAGTAGTTCAGTTTTATTTATAAAAGCACTTAACCATATTATGAAGAATTCAATGGGCAGCTAACTTTTCTAAAGAAAAACAATCTCAGAGTGTTGTCTCAGAATTATTGCTAAGAGTCAGTATTCATTAATGGTACTTCTGATTTTTAGACTGGACATTTGGCTATGGAGACGTTGCTGTCTCTTACTTCTAAACGAGCAGGAGATTGGTTTAAAGAAGAACTCCGGCTTTTGGGTGGTCTGGATCATATTGTAGATAAAGGTATGATATATACACATATACCATTTTAATATATTATTTAAAAGCTGAAAGAAAATATTTACATTCTTTAGAAAATAATTACATCAGTTTGAAAAGATCTGTTTTAGTAGCATCTTGTAAATATAACTTTTAAAGGAACTGTACTAACACTTAGAGTTATGGAAATAAAATAATTACAATAAATTAGAATCTCATACATTCAACAAATATGGTGTAAAACTTAGAATAAATAATGTTCATATTTATAGCATGTGTACAGGTGGCTTTTAATGTTAGTTAAGGGGGAGTAGGTGTTGAGATGAAGAAACATACTAATTTATACCTATTTCTTTTAGTGAAAGAATGTGTGGATCATCTAAGTAGAGATGAGGATGAAGAGAAACTAGTAGCCTCATTATGGGGAGCAGAGAGATGTTTACGAGTTTTAGAAAGTGTAAGTATAGATAATTATTGGGGAAAATTATTTAATCTTAATCGTGACTGCCAAATATATATCCCAGGAGTTTCACTTTTTAAAATCCAAATTGAAATTGTAATGCATTCTTTGAGCAACCAATGTTAATGAACAAGTTAAATGAGCAGTGTAGTCTTTTAAGAATATGTATATTGCTCTATATGAAACCTTGCGTGTCGTTTATTTATATTGACAGATGTTATTGTTCTTTATAATGGAATTCTACTAAATTAACTTTTTTGTGGAAAATGATAGTTAAGTGCGGTCAGATTTTTGTTTTGTTTTTCAATTAGTAAGGATTTTCTTGATTTAGCTATTTGAGTCAGATTGTTTGTAATCACAGCTCATTATTTCTGGCTTTGAAGAATGATACGTATATTTCTTCTCTGGCTTTTATGAAAACTTAACCTAGTTTAGTATAGAATTTATGTTGTCAGTGAATTTCAGGATGCATAGGTTGTGTGTTGACCAGATTGGATTAGCTAGGTGCTCTTTGAAAGATCTATGAGAAAATAATCTAGTGTGAATTAAAAGTTCCTGGCATAGTTGAAATTGAAAATGTTACTTCTCTGATCTAGAATGCTTCAGGTACATTCGATAAACATACATATTTTCGTTATTCTAAATTAATCCACTTAAGAACTTCAAAGTATTAATTTACAAGTTAGAAATTGCTCTTCTGACATTCAAAGTGCTTGGTGATTCATTACAGTGAATGAATGGCACAGAATACATGAATTATGAGTAAGCAATTATAACAGCGATATTTTAATTTTATAATAAAGTAATAGCTCTATTATTTTAAATCTGGAGCATGCGGGTTGTTATCCACTTAGATGACAAGGGTTGAATCTACGTCTTTTAGAGCACCAGACATACAGTGTGTTGTATGTGAATGAATGAAAGTTACGGATTGCCACAATCATTTCAAATTTTGTCCTTTTAGGTAACAGTGCATAATCCAGAGAATCAGAGCTACCTGATAGCATACAAAGATTCACAACTCATTGTTTCATCAGCTAAGTAAGTTTTCCTGAAATACCCAGTTTTTTTTTAAAGCATTTGGATTTACTCTAAAGGAAATAAAATTGTATTACCTTCTAACATAAAATACTTCTGTTAAGTTCTGTGAACCAGAAGCAATACACTATAGTACAAAAGTTAGGAAAGATTCTAGAGCCTGAATGACTGAGTGTGGATCCTAGCTTTCTAACTTTAGCCCTATAAACTTGGGCAAGTCACTTGCTACAGGTTCTTCAGAGGGGCGTTAATAATTGTATCTCCTTACCCAAAGTTGTTGTTACAATAAAAAGAATTAATATACATGTTATTATATTTTAAGTTATGTATAACTTAAAATGTGTATGTTAAGTAGTATATGTGTATATGAAATACATTTTTTGAAACTTTTTTAAAAAATGATTTTTAAATGTCTCTTGTATGTTGTATATAATATGTATTATGAACAATATATATTAAAGGAGTTTATGTGTATAAAGCCTAGAACAGTGCTTGGCATAAACATTAAATATTAGTCCTTATTTTTATTGTAGATGAACTTTACTGGCCTCTTCTGTTCTTTGTTTATGCTTGTTTTCCTCATTCCACACTTTCTCAGCCTAACTTTTACAACATTAGGCTAATGCTATCACCTCAGTGCAAGGGCCTCTTTCTAATATCTCTATCTTCGTTCTTGATATCTCTGCCCTGGTCCTCTAGCCTCTAACCTGTCCAATACAAGTGCCACAGGGGATTAACCTTCCTCAAATCTCTGCTCTATAAATATAATCCTAAACTCCAAATCTCTGTGGTTCTTTACTGTTTTTGCATGTATAGAGTATAATATCAAAGGCTCACTATAACCTGACTTAAGTTTATCTGTGTTTTATTAACCTCTAATTTTGAAGAATTCCAATCATGAAAAAAGGAGACAAAATAGTATGATAAACCCTGATGTACACATCATTCAGCTTGAATAATTATCAGTCATGGCCAGTCTTGTTTTTCTATCTGTAATCTTATCCACTCCAACTTCTCTCTCTCCCCTCTCTCTCTCTCTCTTTCTCTCTCAAGTTTATTGAGGTAACATGTACGTTATAATTATTTTGAAGCAAATTACAGATTTCTTAATTTCTTTCATAAATACTTAAGTACATCATCTCTAAAAGAGGACTCTTCAAAACTATAACCACAATACCATTTTCATACCCTATAAATTATTAATTGCTTAATATTATCGTATGTCCAGTCAGTATTCAATTTCCAGTCTCAAATTTCTAGTAGTCTTGTTTATAGACTTTTTTAACCTGTAAATTTCCCCTCCATCTTTTTTTTTGTCTTGTATTTTATAAATTTTGTGTTACACTTAATACCCTTAAGGAATATGGTCTTGTTTATTTATTTTAAAACTATGTTTTACCCTCCCTTAAAAGAGAGTAATCTTGTAAGTTAAATCTGTTAGTTTTTAAATGTTTCCTGTATACTTCATGACTCCTGACAAATGCCTTCTAAAAGGAGGTATTTAATATGACTGGTTTTAGCTCTTCCATTGTAGTTAGGAACTTTGCATCAAAAGTCTTAGAAGTGTAGCTGTAGAGGTCAGAATTGGATGTTTGTAAAAGATCACTCATCTTTTTTTTTAACCATTTCTATGGAACCCTGATAAATGCAGGGATAGCATATGGAAAAATTAAATAATATACCTCTGCCATTCACCCACCTCCCACCCCAAACTACAGATGTAGCTCAGGACTACTTAAGACAATTAACAGTAACAGCATGGTAGTTCTGGCTAACATCCTCAAACACCTAAACAAATTATTTTAGATTAGACATGAGGAACACCTTCCTAACCAGAGTGTTTGTTTTCAGGAGCAGCCTGGGGGTGGGGAGCGGCGGGGATGGGCGGGGTGGGGGTGGTGGAGCTGTAGTAGTTTTCTTTAAGTGTTTTGTGTGGCATATAGTATATGAAGAATCAACTGACAGTCAGTTTACATATCTCATAGACTTTTTAAATGGACTTGGTGATTTAAGGAGAGTCTTTAGAAATACTAGACCTGCTTAAGCATACATTTCCTTGGTATTTGGGGTAACATCTTGAGAACCCTTGGGCGCAGCTGAAACCTTATCTGTCTTTCAGGAGACATGTCAGTTAAATGACCTCATCATTTGCTCTTTAAATTGCTTTAATGTTAATGAAGTATTTAATACTCATCTATACGAGGATATTTATTGTGCAACATTAATATAAATATTAACTACCTGCTTAAGAGTATGCATTCAGAATGAAAAACATATAAATGAAATTCAGGAATGTTCATTGTTAGCTCTGAAAATTTTACTTTGTTTGGAGAGGGATTGTGCTAAGTCTCTTGGTTGGAGAGATTGGTAAAATGGTGGACAACTGTAGGATAAATATCTGTATTGAGTTAATAATTGTAACTTTGCCTAGAAAAATTTAAATGATTAAGTTTTGCCAAAATAAGACAAAATTTAGCAGCTAGTGTGATAATGCTTGGTCTTGGTGCATGATTGAATAGTTAATACATTATAACTTTGGGAATAGGAAAGTAAACTAATTTGGCAGCATTATGACATTTAAAACAGTAAGGGCCAAGTAAGTAGAAATTCTGACTGTTTTCGTTTAGCATAATAGTCTACATTTTGTTTTTTCTTAAGAGCATTACAACATTGTGAAGAATTGATTCAGCAGTATAACCGTGCTGAGAACAGTATATGCTTACCTGTCAGTAAGCCTCTGCCTCAGCAGAATGTAGCTAACCACGTGGGCAAAGCAGTGGAAGACTGCATGAGGGCCATCATTGGGGTGTTGCTCAATTTAACTAATGATAATGGTAAGTAATATTTTCTACATAGTCTCATTGGAAGATTTTATGTTACATGTAAAAATAAGTTAGTCCCTTTGTTTCTTCCTTTCTTGATGTTGTGATTTTTTAATTGTCATCATGCAGTTCACTTATTCATACATAGATTTAACTGCTTTTTAGGAGTTGGTATTTTTAGAACCAGCCTTGTAGCTTGGATTGGAAATATGACAGTCAACATTTCTAAATTTTAATATCTGTGTTAATAAATATTGGTTGTTAGTGTCATGATGAAGAATCAGTAACAATTTTCATTTTCTTTCTATTTCCTATTTTAGAGTGGGGCAGCACCAAAACAGGAGAACAAGATGGCTTGATTGGCACAGCAATGAACTGTGTGCTTCAGGTTCCAAAGTACCTACCTCAGGAGCAAAGATTTGACATTCGAGTGCTGGTGAGTCGAAGTGATGTTCAGAAATGAATATTTGACTTACTAAGATGATAAAAACTTCATCTTAGTTTTGGGGTTAGAACCATTTGTTCATTGTATTATGGGTTTCAATGGATTCCTTATGAACATACCTCTTATTGTACAAAAGAAAGCCATGAGGGCCCTATGTAAAAATAAAAAATATAAGAATAATGGTGATTTTAAAAAAGTGATGAAACCATTCTTTGTGGAGACCATTGTCTTACATATTTGTTTTTAACCATTTTGTAGATGGTAGAACACTGATTAGATTTCTAGCTGCCAATAAGAGTTATATATAGTGTGTTCATTTGCTTTTAATTCTCACCTGTGATAATATGCATGTTTTAATTTTTGTAGGGCTTAGGTCTACTGATAAACCTAGTAGAGTATAGTGCTCGGAATCGGCACTGTCTTGTCAACATGGAAACATCGTGTTCTTTTGATTCTTCCTTCTGTAGTGGAGAAGGAGATGATAGTTTAAGGATAGCTGGACAAGTTCATGCTGTTCAGGCATTAGTGCAGGTAAGCAACAACTTAATACCTTCAGTTTGTTGCATCTGTTCAGTTTCCTTATCAGTTGTATCTTCTCACTTCCTCCCCTCCCCTGTCCTCATACCTTTCCCTCCCTTTCCCCACCCCTCTCTTGGTCTCATTCTATTTCCACTGTCACCACCAGTTCAGTTCAGTGAGAGGTACACTGGGTTAGAATGAATACCTTTACTCTGTTGACTATCTTCAACTGTTACAGTCACTCCTTAGGCATTGTTAGTGAAAAGCAGAAAAAAGCCATATTTGTTAATGAATCAAAAATATATTATTAACAAATTAGGACTCAAACTCTAGCCCATCTACTTTAAGTCCTCCAGCATTTTCTTACTGGTCTATTCTTTGGCCAGGACAATGTGTACCAAAATATTGGGCCATACTTTTCAATGTCTGTGGAGTAATTTCCTGGTTTAGGAATTGTGTAAGAATACGTATATTTAAAATTGATGTCTCCACTCACCCCAACTCAATCACTAAACGCACACTCACTCCCCCCTTCCATTTATCCTTCCCCCAAAAACCTATGTCAGTTCTTGTTATTTGACAATGTTGGGCGTTACAAATTTACTTTTTGCCAGTCTCATAGGTTCCTAGCTACCTTTATCAGTTCCTTAAATAACAGTTCACTTATGTTCAGAAGTGATAATGAACCATCCTTTTCATTGTTTCCAAAGCCTTTGCTAACCTGTTAATCCTTTTGGCCTTTTTGAAACTAATAATGCTTGAACTTGTGTCTTCAAAAAGTAATCCACAACAACTTGACCTTTTCCTGAATCATAACTACGAGCCCATCAATCTTGTTTCAAACGTTATCTCAAGACTTCTTTATACTCTTAAAATTTATTAGAGACTCCAAATAATTTTGGTTTATGTATGCTCTATCTTTCCATATTTACTGAATTAGAAATCAAAACTGAGAAAATAGTGAAACCTAGGCATTTATTCCATTAGCCATGAGAGCAATAATATCAAATGGCATGTAGATTCTGGAAGAAAATTCTACTGCACAGTCATGAAAGAATGAAAGAAGTCAGTTGACCTCTTCATATCATTATGAATGCAATTTTGACCTCACAGGTGCCCTGAAATGAACTTGGGAGACTCCTGGCGACCTTAGAACCAATTTTAAGAAGTACAGCTTTATATAAAACTTAAATTTTATTTTTCTTAAGGGTATTAAATTTTATATACCCCTGTTGTATATACTAAGCAATTCTTTGACATCTACTTAGCATTTGATTTTCAGATAGTTGTCTCTGGTAACTTGGGGTTTTTCCCTAATCATATCAGTATATTAAATGCTTTCTGTATGTTGAGCACTGTACCAACACAGGGAAGATAAAATAAAGACAAGGAATTTAGTGTATTCCTTTTTGACTTAGTTTTTATTGTGTACTCCTATTAACAATTGTACTTACATTGTTTATAATACATTGTTTATAATATTAGTTGAGATCCAGTTCTGGGTCTTTCTCTGAGACCTTTCTTTCGCTTTTTACTTTTACTGGTTCTTATCTCTTTACATTTCTTTTAAAGAAGCTGTGTTACTTTTTACCAATATTATGTAGTTTTATTCGGTTTTCTTTCTTCCTTTCAGTTAATATTTCCAGTCTGCTTGAGTTAAAATATATATATATATTTTTAATCAAGTTTGTGTTTTTTGTTTGAATTTCCTGTCAGTATTATGTAAATTAAAGTGCCTGTATTGTTAAGTGTATCATTAGCAGACACACTTAATTTACTTGATTAAATCCCAGCAACATTTATAACTTTGTTTTGGCCTTCAATAGGATGTCAAGCAAGGATGATTAGAGCAGGCGCTTTTACTGGTACTTAAACTTTTTATCAGACAATATGCTTCCTAGAAGTTAGTGGTATTTAAAAACAGAATTAACCTTATATTTGGGTACATACTTATTGGTTGATGATCTCTTTTTAATGATCTTCAAAAATAATTTTTATTAGCTATTCCTTGAGCGAGAGCGAGCCGCCCAGTTGGCAGAAAGTAAAACAGATGAGTTGATCAAAGATGCTCCCACTACTCAGCATGATAAGAGTGGAGAGTGGCAAGAAACAAGTGGAGAAATACAGTGGGTATCAACTGAAAAGACTGATGGTACAGAAGAGAAACATAAGAAGGAAGAGGATGATGAAGAACTTGACCTCAATAAAGGTACTTTATCTTGAGTGGTGTATTCAAATTGAAAATAATGGCTTATTTTTTCTCCAGAATATAGTTTTAATATAATTTTATGTTTTCTCATAATCTTTTATTTCATCTATTATTTTATGGCCTCTAGTGCAGTGCAGACAAGCTTTGCTATTTCATTGTTCCTAGGAGTTCTTTGTTGGCTTCCTGGCAATGAGGAATGCACATGAGCAGTGCAGGAAGGGTCTGCCTTTCTTTCTGGCCAGCTTCCTGTATTTACCTGTAAAGAGACGTGGCTGAACAGTATGACTCCTAAAGGTTTTACAGTTTTGAAAGTTCGAGATTCTTTTAATGGCCTCACTTATAAACAGAGATCTCTTGTCATAAATTACAGTAATGGTTTTCAAATGGTATGTAGGTGGTAGCAAACACAGTAAGGAATACACTGAAGGTAATGTCCTCAGTAATCAAACATTACTCTTGTCAGGAACTGTGATACTTAATTTACTGCAAAATAGCCATTTGTAACTTCATGCCACTCAAGTCATGAAATTTAAGAAATATGTTTAGCTTCACTTAGCTAGGAAGCAAGCACCAGCAATATTTGATTCTGAGTCTAGTCTCTTATGCCCACTGCTCCCAAAATCTAATGTCCTTAGTTCTGAAGTAAGAAATCTATTTCATTTTCTCATTTTATAAGTTTTGATGTTTTCTTTGGCATAATAGTTTTGGTTGCTTAGCAGTCTTCTTTTTTTTCTTTTTTCCTGAAAAGGCTTTATTAAAGGGGGATGGGGCTCAGTCCTTGGCTGCTGCCTTCCTCAGGGCTGCAAGGACATGGCTCTGCTCCTCTCTTTCTCTTGGTGTGGATGTGTGTCCTCACCCTTTTTTCTTGGTGAACATCAGGGACTTATCCTTAGAGACCTTGAGCGGCCCCATGGCTGCTCCATAACAAGATAAATTCACTCTTTTAAACAGTTGAGTAGTTTTCAGTATATTCACAAGGTTATATAAACATCACCACTGTCTATCATCACCCCCTGTTTTCCCCTCCCCTAGCCACTGGAGACTACTAACCTACTTCTGTCTCTGGATTTGTCTATTCTGGACATTTCATATAAATTAAATAATAGAATATATGGTCCTTTGAATATATGGACTGGCTTCTTTGACTTAGTCTAATGTTTCCAGTATTCGTTTATGTTATAGCATGTTTTAGTACTTAATTCATTTTTATAGCCAAATAATATTCCATTGTATATACCTATCACATTTCATTTATCTAATCAGTTGATGGTCATTTGGGTTTGTGTCTTTCTTTGGTCGTTATGAATAATTCTGCTATGATCATTCATGTATAAGTTTTTGTGTAAACGTATTTTCAGTTCTGGGTATGTACCCAAATGTAGAATTACTAGATTATTCGTTAACTCTATGTTTAATATTTTAAGAAACTGCCAAATTTGTTTTCCAGTTTCTCTGCATCCTTACAAACAGTTGTCTCTTATTTTAGCCATCCTAGTGGGTGTGAAGGTATATGTCACTTCATTTTCGGTTCTCTAAAGAATAAATAGTATTGAGCATCTTTTCACATGTTTAGTGGTCATTTACATATCTTCTTTGGAGAAATAACTATTCCAAGTCCCATATTTTAGATTAAGTTGTCTTTTTATTGTCGTACAAATTTTCTTTATATATTCTAGATACCTGACCCTGATCAGGTACATGATTTGCAGATATATTCTGAGGTTTGTCTTTTCACTTTCTTGATGGTGTCTTTTCAAACACAAGGTTTAAGGTTGATGCAGTCTTTTTTTTTTGGTCATTTGTGGGTTTTGTGTTGTATTTAAGAAACCATTTCCTAACCCAAGATCACAAAGATTTAGTCTGTGTTTTCTTCTAAGAGTTTTATGGTTTTAGCTCTTACATTAAGGTCCATCTTCCATTTGAATTATTTTTTGTTAATTTCTGTGGATACCCATTTTCCTGGCACCATTTATCAACGTTTAACAGTTTTGTAGAAAAGATAACTAAGGAAGGAATGGAGCAATTAGGGGGGATCGTTTTATGAACTACATAGATGTCTAATCAATGCAGTGTATACTTGAAACTCATTTAAATAAATAAATTTTAAAAAATAACTAAGTTGTTAGTTTCTTGGGTTTTTATTTTTTAATGTACTGTTAACAGTTTTTTGTTTAAATATTCTTAGCCCTTCAGCATGCTGGCAAACACATGGAGGATTGCATTGTGGCTTCATACACAGCGCTGCTTCTCGGGTGTCTCTGCCAGGAGAGTCCAGTAAGTAATAGTTCGGTGTTTTATGTGTTTTAAAAAGATTCTGTTACGACAGCATCATATCCTTATCTAACTAATTTATTACTTTTTTCCTCCCTTATGTTAAAAACTTGATTATTTGGTGAACTTCTAAAGGTACATTCCAAAGTAAGAGCATATTAGTTTAATGATAAAAGTTCTTGACTAATGAGTGATGAATCAACTCACATGCCTTTGGTTGAAGAAAAAGAGAGCATATATAAAACCTGTGCTCAGCTGACTTAAGATGGGGAAGTCTAGCCTCAGTGATATCAAGGACTCAGATAATTTCTGTCTTTAAACTCAGCCATCCTCTGCATGTTGACTTGTTCTTTGCTAGCTCACCCTATGGCCCCATTCTGGCTCTAGCTACTTGTCTCATCTAGTTAAATAATGTCCAGAAGAAGAAGGTGGACTCTTCCTGTAAATTTCTTTTTAAGAGCAATGTTTTTTTCCCCCCTCGGATCCCTCCACACCCACTACTCATCTTGGCCAACACTGGCTCACATGCTTCTCTTTGAAGTATTCACTGGCCAGGAAAACAGGGTTGGTATGTGAGATTTAGATCATCATGATTTAACTAAAAGAAGAATGAGCATCTAGATAATTGGGCCGAGTTAGCACAGAAGTGGATGGTTTGGGCCTTTGGGACAGTCTGGTATAATTTGGGGAAACAATGAGCACCATCCAGGGATTTTTTTTTAAAGCAATTTTTTTTTTCACAGAAAAAAATTATAAGTCCATAATTTATGCCCAGTAAAAGTCAAGTATCTTCCAAAATTAAAGGTGAAATATTTTTTCTTCCTTAAACAAAGAACGTCAAGAAGCAAGAAAAAATCACCAACACAACCTCTACTGTGGGAGAATGTTAGGAAAGTAAGCCTTTCTGAAGCTGAGGTGGACAAAAAAAGAACTGATAACACAGATAGAAATATGAAAGGCTTTATTAGTGATAAAAGGCACTCATACCAGAAATGATAATTATCCACCCACCTACATGTCTTCATTATTTCCTTTGCTGTTATTTCAATCAGTTTTTTTTTTAAAAGTATTGACTATTTTTTTTTTTAATCAATTGTACTGTGTATTTTTCTGAATCTTTCTTGTCTGTCTCTTTCATGTTTATATTGTAGTCAGGCTCTTATCTGATACTAGCCTGCTTCACTGTGATCCTTGCTGGCACTACTGCTTTCAAGATCAAGAGCAAAGTTCTCATCATGGCTCTGAAGGCCCTTTTGGGGAATTTTTATTCCCTTTCTGGGAATCTCTTCAGCTCAGCCCTTTTCCTCATTTCCTTAAAATCCAGAGATTAAGGGTAAATGAGAAACAAATCTAGCAAAGGGAAGGAGGAAGAGGCAAGTCTCAAAAACAACCAAAAACAATGGGCATACAATTTAAATTTAAAGATTTTCGGGTATTCTATTTTGTGCACCCTAGTTTCAGTCATGTTCTTTCTTAAATAAGGTTCTTGGAATTAACTTGTTTTATTACCTTGTGTGGTTATCTTGGGGCATCTTTCCTATGTTAATAAATTTCTATTTATTTATATCTTTCATCTTTAAAGAGATGATAAGGTCTCTATGTTGTGGGGAATGTTGTGAATTCATTGAGCCCAGATGTCTTTGTTGCTTTGGGATCATTATGATTAACCTAAAACACAAGGTGATACTGCAAAATGTGAAGGAAATTGGTTTGCTCTATGTCTGTGTGGAAAAGACCAGGAAGCAGGTGGTTGTATATAGTAAATGCTGCTTTACGGTGACAGGCGTCATGCTTAGGAATCCCAGGAGACTTGGTGTCATTTTTCATTGCCCACCAAGCATGTGGTGCATGAAGTAGTCAGTCTCCTCGCTGGCCTTCCTGCTTTCTTGACTCTCCATTTCTGAAATCTTGCACACTTGTATGATAGCTATCTTCTTTAAGAGCACATCTGATCACATAACTCCTCTCTTAACAATTTTTTTGTGGCCTACCATCATTTAGGAAATGATTTTGTTCACTGCTGCAAGATTCCAAATTTAAAACTGTTACTCCAGTTTCTAAATCAGTCATATCCCTTGAGTACTTTCTAAATTTCCCAAATAGGCCATACAGTTTCACACCTTTTCTTTTTATACCTACTGCACTATTCCCACTAATGGACTATCATGCCTCTTCCCTAGAAATTGGTTAAAGACATTCTTAAATCCAGCTTTCCTTTAACTGTAGTTACCATAGCCATTACCCGTATATTTTCCACTTAAGTAGATTTTTTAAACATTTTGTAAAATCTCAAGTGTTTTTAGCTACAAGGTTTTTTTACTCAGTAGGAGTAAATTTGTATTCCAGCTCACAGCTGGGGACCTACGGTGGCTTTTGGTGGGGAGGTTCACTTGGAATATGGGTGATTGATACTACATACTTTTTAGCACATGGTTGTTTTAGCAACGTTTTTATGAGATCTTTTCTGAAATTGTATTTGTACCATTATTTTGCTGCTTTATAATTTCAAAGGTACCTGATAGAAGAATATAAAAAAAGGGAGAGCGGACTGGTAGCAAATTTCTTAAAAGGGAGTAATTGTAGTCTCTCTTTCCCTGCCCACATCAACAAAAAATTAAGAAGTGTGCCCGCCTTGGCAATGTCCCCCAACATATTTTCATATTCTTATAGGTGACCCTTTTTAGAAGAGCTTTTCCTTTCATTCTTTATGAACCTTACAAGCATTTTTAAAACACAAATGAAATAGAACAGTTTTTAAAGCAGGTCATATATTTTCCTTATAACAGATTGGTTTATATATAGTTAGGCTGCTTCTTGCTAACAATGAAGGCAAACACCTTAACCTCTCCTGGCTTGCCGACATTGTCTTTTTCATTGATGATCTAGAACACGGGTCCCCAACCCTTGAGCCGTGGACTGGTATCAATCCTTGGCCTGTTAAGAACCAGGCCACACCAGCAGGAAGTGAGCAGCAGTCTAGCAAGCGAAATTTCTTCTGTATTTGCAGCCACTACCCAATGCTAGTATCCACTGCCTCAGCTCCATCTCAGATTATCAGGCATTAGATTCTCATAGGTGCACTGGTCCCTGGTGCTAAAAAGGTTGGGGACCACCACTAGATTACCTTTGGAAAGATCTAGTTAATTCTTAGTCTGCACAGTTTGTTGAATTCAGCTCTGGAACATGAGGAATTTTCTTTAATCTTTTTCTTTTTATATAATTAAGCATTCTGAAGTATAACATTTTAAGTCTACACTCCTTTTCCTCACTCTCCTAACACACACACACCACCCCACCCCACACTCACCCCTCCCAATCCATCCATATCCATACCACGACAAACACTACCCTCCTCCTCCAGCACGTTTTGTTTTTTTCAGGCATTTTTCTGGGCTTTTACAAAAGTAAATCTGTACACATGTTTCTTTGTAGCCTTTTACCAGCTTTACCTTTGTTCTTTCTGTGGATAGGATGGGGTAGGGAATGGGAACACACATGTGCAAGCAGAGTTGAGGAGCGTGGAAAAGGAAATTGTGTATTAACCAAAGGAGTTCGAGGACTGTATAGATGTTTGGAACAGGATGTGTGTCAAAACCAACAATACAGTGCAAGGTGCCCGTTCATGTTTCCTGCCCCCTAACCAGTATTTCTTTGTTAACTCAGATCAATGTCACCACTGTACGGGAATATCTCCCAGAAGGAGACTTTTCAATAATGACAGAGATGCTCAAAAAATTCCTGAGCTTTATGAATCTTACTGTAAGTAGTTGCAGCTTCTGTGGTTTTAAATATACATATGATACATTAATGACAGTATAAATAAAAATAATGTGGCAATAGTGAGCGGAAGCAAAAAGGGATTCCCTTTTAATAATTGTACTCTATTTCTTTTAAGATATATTGACAACTACATTATCAAAACCATAATTTAATCTCAGTGTGTTTTGAGTCAGTGTTCAGTTTAGGAAAGCTAAAAATATTTAAGCTTTGATATAATACTTTTTAAAATTTGTAAAATATTAATTGTTACTTCTTTTCTACCTGCCCCACCCTCCCCTTTTCAGTGTGCTGTTGGAACCACAGGCCAGAAATCTATCTCTAGAGTGATTGAATACTTGGAACATTGCTAGCTGCTTTACCTTTGCTTCAGGTGCTCGGTAATGCTGGAGCTATTCTTAGACAAAGAAAAGTCATGAAAGAAGTCCTTGAAGATACACCAAGAACATTCATCAGTATCATTCACATTTGGATTTTTAAGGCCTCCTGATTTCTTCGTCATGCATTCTGCATTTGCTAAATGACAGTTACTACATCAATCTGCAACTATCAAAAATGAGGGAAAAGGTTCAGGCTGTTAATTCCATGCAGTATTTAAATACACTTATTTTGGCAGAGTTTATACTCTCCCCTTGTTCTCTTGCTTTATTCTGGGCAAGTTTTAAGGGGAAATTTTGTGCTGCTGTTAGTGCAACTGCTGTGTATGTTGAGCCACTGTTGTCATGCCAGCCAGGTGCAAAGGCAGCTTAGCTACTGAGGTATCGAATGTTCTGAGGACATTCTAGACAACAGCTTAGTTCCTTTTTCAGGCTCATTTGCTTTTGCTTTTTTGTTGAATGATTCCAATCGTAAATAAAGCTTTTAATAATTTTGTGAAATTTTTTGTTGTTGTTCCCTGAACTACTGTCTATATTTAAAATTAGATGGAATCCAAAGACACAAGGGATTAATAGCATATTTTTTTATTCTTGATTTGATTTGGGTTGTCGAACTATTTTTCACTTTTCAGACCATGACCATGTTCATTATGATACCATCATGAGTCATAGCTATAGACTTAAGAAAACAAATGACAGTTTGAGGGACTATTATATAAGATGATGTGCCCTGTTAAAGGATGAAGCAAAATAGACAAACCCAGGGTAGTTTATGTTTAATGCTAGGGGAGGCTCTTGAAACATTAAGTTTTAAGGGAGAACTCTCTAGATATATTTTCTAATAATGCTCAGTACAATAAATATAAGGAAGCTAAAACACCAATGTGGAATTCATGTTTCTAGATAACGTGTATATTCTCCTATAGAGTGACAGGATCAAATGCATAAACGCAAAGCCTTAAATTGCTGGTGTAGAAAAAGGTCTTTTTTTTCATTCAGATCCTTAGTTCATAGAGCAGTGTGTTGTTTGGAAAACAGTCATGGAACACATAAAACACATTTTATATATTTAATTTCACAACATTGCAAAATTTTTCTTGTGTTATTGTTCAGACCACTCGTTATACATTTTTTTTCTTTTAATTGATTGGGTCTGAATACAGGCTTTCCAGAGATCTATTTCATTAATACTTTTAAATACCTTTCAGGTAGTTATATCATGTTTCTTCATTGGATTTGTAAAACTTGAAGCCATAAAAATATTAGTTTGGTGTGTACTGGGGAAAATAGCTAAAAGTCTAATTTTTACTCATTTAGACTTTGTTATTTCCTTGTATAAAGTGACAAATCGGGGCTCTTGTATCAGTGCCAGCTGTAATGTTTTTTAATGCAGTGGCTGCCTTCTAATGTCTTCCTATTTTTGATAATGCAGATTGTTGGTAAATCTATAAGGAAGTAACTGGTTCCAGGCAAACTGTTTTCTTCTTCCTCTTACCCACCCTGACCCTACCCATCACCTTTTGAGAGCATGGTATGCCAGTGTAATTTGGGAAAGACTTAGGTTGTATTTGCCCTGAGCTTAGTGAACTCTTTTAAAACCATATTGATAAATGAAATCCGTAAAATTGAATTAAATATATTTTGTTTAATTATTTTAAAATACATTGATATTTATTAATAATTGGATTTAGGAAAAGGAACAGAGTTTTGGTAAAACTGACTTGTGGCAGGTGGTAAGAAATATAAAACATTTGAATGAGAACAATCAGGGCGAACTACATTTTTCTGTTACACTGGTAATCATTTGAGAATTGATTTACCTCAGTGTTTAACAGTTTTTGTTTTGTTATTTAAATATAATACTAATTGTCAAGCACTGATAGAGATGCAGATTTTGGGGGTGGTTGTGGGGGAGAAAACACCTCACCAACTGCAGTGCATTTGTGTGTTTTTAACCCTCAGAGAACTCTGCATTATAGGGTACTTGAGGCTGACTTACAAATTAAAGTTTTAAAGTAACCTTTTTTTCCATTGTAAATATTTCTGTAAATACTACCAGTTGGAAATTAGAACAGTAGAGTACTTTTCTGAATCCAATCTTATTTTTATTTTATACAGTATTTCTCAGCTGTGATCTTTGGAGCAAAAGCCAACGGCAGGAAAAAAATAGTTTGTACCAGTTTCATGAAGTATGTCTTTGGGTTTTGTAAATAATTTTAACTCAAATAAAATTGCTACTTTCAATACACATGTTGTCTTTAACATAAGTCTATTTGAACTGTTGTGGAGGAAGAAGTCTCATGATACAGCCGACTACTGGGAAACACGAAGTGTCAAGTGATTTTCACATTTTCATCATACACATAAAAATTTAACCAATTTTTGTTAAACGCGTGTAATTTTCCTTGTTTTTAATTATACTGAAGAATGTCAACTCTCAGTAACTCAGGTTCATTAGAGATAGTGGTTTTCTGGTTATGTAGTTAGGCCCTCAGTGTGTTTGCTAAGTTGCTTTAGTCTTGCCTCTCTGAATATGACCCAAAACTGCTTTGCTTTTGAGTTTTTACAGCTGCTTTCTAGATTTTTCAGTTTCCTCTTACCTGTGAACCTTTAGGTTTCCTGCATTTACTACAAGTGGATTCCTCAACCTTCTTTTCCCCTCTCCTGGGAGTTCCATCTACTCTCCCCTTTTACATAAACACAGTATAAACATTTAAAAGTGAAGGCTATGGATATAGAAAGATTTAAATCACACACATGAATTTTGAATATTAGTGCTGATGTTTATTTTATTAACTGAGCAAATTTCTGAATTTATACCCTGTTTACTCAAATGTCTTTACCTCAAGAGTTGTGAAAATTAAGACAATGCAATGTGAAGCATAGTGTTCCAAACTTAGGTCTTGCTAAATGGTAGCTTTTATCAACCAATTCTGTTTTTACTCTGTTGGGAAATATAAATGTTCTAAACTTTACACAGAATATTGTGACTATTTCAGACACTTGGAATAATTAATGCCTTTCATATCGCTGAGGTCATTGAATTTGATTTACTTTAACAGTAAATCTCTAAAAGTGTTTCCAAAATTGGTATTTGTTAATATCTTGGTAGTGACTAATAAAGCAGTGGGGAGATGGAACAAACTTCATGATCATTTAAACACAGCCCTTAGATTTTTTTCTTACATTAGAAGGAAGGACCAGAAAAGGATTCACTGTCAATTAATGGTCTTCTGACAGTGGATGTATAGATTAGTAACTTTATGTAGAAAGTCTTTAAACCGAACAAAGAATTTGAAAAAAATACCATCGAATGTTTTGGTCAAACCTCTATTTCCTTAGCTTTTATGTTTGCAGTTTGACTTTGTTTTATTTTTCCTTTGCCTTTGGTATTGGAGAGATGGATAAGCCTCATAGAAAATTATTTGAGCAGTATTTCCTTTTCTGCCTTATCAATAAGTTTAAGATTGATATTGAGTATATTCGAGTGGTAGAGTATTATTCCCATTTAGATAAAAGGCAGATCATCAAACTAAAAAACCAAGAAACACTAAATACAAATAGGCAAACAGTTTGAAAGAAAGGGATGGTCAAAGATACACCGTGCAAACTAAAGTTGGAGTGACTATGTATCAGTAAGAAAACAATCATGTCTATGCACCTGGTAGGACTTTTAAGATTAATAAGAAAAACAAAGGGAGAGACAAATCACAATCATAATATGATATTTTAATGCCCCTCAGGAATTGACAGGATGTATTTTTAAAAATAAGATCTGAATGACATCAACTACCTTGACAGTTTTTCAAATGCACATGAAAGTTTCACCAAGATAAACCACATAATGGAGCATCAAACAAGTCTCAGTAAATTTAAGATGACTTAAGCCTTGGCCACAGGAATTATGAGTCAATACAGTATATTATATAGAAAATCATTTGAAAATTAAAAACATTTCTATATAATCTATGAATCAAAAAATCAAGGGAAATTAGTACTTAAGCTAAATGACAAAATTTGTGAGATGCAGCTGAAGCAGTGCTTAGAGGAAAATTAGCTTTAAATGCTTTGGAAGAAAGCTTAAAATCAACTATCTGAATTTCTACTTGAAGAAGCTAGAAAAATAAAGTTAGACGACAAAAATACTTTACCAAGCCAAAATTTGGTTCTTTGAAAAGTTAATAAAATTGATAAACACTTAACAAGAACGATCAAGAGAAATTAGAAATTAATGACGTCAAAAATGAGATGAAAGATCTATAGATTCTATAGACCTTTAAAAAAATAATGTGAACAACTTATGCCAGCAAGTTTTACAACTTGGGTGAAATGAATAAATTCCTTGAAAAAGAAAACTTAGAAAACTAACAAGAAATAGGAAACATAATTTGCCCTATGTCTATAAAAAACAATTTATAATTTAAAACCTCCCTACAAATAAAAGTCCTGTCCTAGAAAATCACTGGTATATTATAAAACATTTAAGAGAATATCAAATATCAATCTTAAATCGACTTACTAAGAAAGCAGAAAAGGGACTGCTCAAATAATTCTCTGTGAGGCTTACCCAAACATTCCCAAAACTAAAGGCAGACAAACGAAAACATAACTATAGACCAACATTTCATCAATATAGATGCAATATCTAACAAAATATTAAAATTCATTATATATAAAAAGAATAGTAAATGGGGCTTATCAAAGTACAAGTTTGGTTTAACATTCAAAAATCAAGATAATAAACTAAACAACATAAAGGACAAATTAGGATCATCTCTTTACAGAAAATGTATTTGACAAAATGCAAAACCCATTCATGCTTTAAAAAATGCCAAACTGTCAGCAGACTAGAAATTAGAACTACTTTAATCAGATAAAGAGCATATATGAAAAGTGCAATTATCAATGTATAATATTTCTAAGCAAGAAAAGGCAGATGTCCAATATCAACACTTTAAAGCAGAATTGACAGGCTGACCTAAAATTCACATGGAAATGCAAAGGACGTTAAAGTAGTCAAAATAATCCTGAAGAATAACAAAGCTGGAGAATAGACACTACTGAACTTCAAGTTTCACTATAAAGCTACAGTAGTTAAGACATGGTAGCATAAAAACAAAATAGATGTGCACAAAAAAGAGCCTAGAAGTAGAACTACACATACATGGTCAATTGACTTGGCAGAAGCACCAAAGCAATTTAATGTAAAAAGGATTGTATTTTTAACGAATGGTTCTGAAACAACTGGATATCTATTAAAAACAAAAAATTTGACCTCTACTTCATGCCAACACAAAATTTAGTTCCAGATAGATCATAGATTGAAATGTGAAAGCTAAAACTATAAAGCTTTTAGAAGAAAGCATGAAAGAACATCTTCATGAATTGGAGATTGGCAAGTTTTTAGGTAAGATACAGAAATCAATAACCATTAAAGTAAAAACTGATTAGACAAAGTCAACAACTTCTGTTCATCAAAAGACACCATTAAGAAAATGAAAGGGAAAGACTCAGACTGGGAGAAAATATTCACAAATTGTATGCTTGACAAAGGACTTGTATCCAGATTACATAAGGAAATGCAACTCAATAATAAAAAGCAAACCAATTTTAAAATGGGCAAAAATCTTGAATAAGTACTAAAAGGATAATATATGAATAACTAGTGAACACATGAAAAAATGTTCAACATCATTAGTCATTATGGAAATACAGATCTATAGTCAATAGAACAGCTAGAATTCAAAAGAGGATAATACTAAATATCGGCACAAATGAACAACTGGAACTTTGGCAAGGTTGTTGAGAATGTAAAATCATAACACCACTTTGGAAAAGTTTTAGTAATTCCTTGTAAAATTGAAGATACACCTGTCCTTCAACTCAGCATTTCTATTTTATTTAGGAGAAATGAAAACATTCAACAGAAGAACTTGTGAAAAAATGTTCCTGGCCATTGTATTAACAGCCAAATACTGGAAACAACCCAAATGTCCATCAACAGGCAATGGATAAACAAATTGTGATATATTTATGCAATAGCATACTACTTAGCAGTAAATAGGAATGAACTCTTTCAATCAACAATGTAGATAAATCTCATATAATGTTGAGTGGAAGAAGCCAAATAAAACGCATACATATAACATGAATCAATTGATACAAAAATGTAGAACAGGCAAAACTAGTCAAAGGTGGAAAACATTCACAGCAGTTCATTTAAAAGACTAACAAAAAGATGAAAAATTCTGTATGTTTAGAAATTTTAAAATATACCTCTCGATAACTCACAAGTTAAAGAAATTATAATGGAAACTTTTTAAGAATTAGAATAACAAAACTAAAATGTATCAAAAGTCATGGGATGCAACATAACAGGACCTAAGGAGAAACATTTAACCTTAAATATTTATAAACAGAATGGCTGAAAATTCTATAATACAAACTCTCCATTTTAAAGACAGAACAAGAGCTATAGAATAAACCTTGGTAAGTTGAAGGAAGGTAACAAAAATTTTAAAATAATTTGGCCCAAAATTGATTCTTTGAAAAGGGTAACCTAGCTTTAGGGACACTGACCAAGAAGGAAGACATAAAGTACAAATTTTAAAATTAAATATAAAAATACATAAGTACCGAGACAGAGATTAAAAAGATATTAACTGAATATTCTGAATAAATGTATGCTAATGAATTTGATAACCTAAATGAAGTACATTACTGGAAAAATAAAGTGAACAAAAACTCACACAAAAAGAAATGGAAAGCCAAAGTGTTTTATAACTTCTAAAGAAACTGAATCAGCACTGAAAAATATTTCATACCAAAGTTTATGGTTTAGAAAGTTATTTCCACTATTTCAAGAAATAAACAATTCCAATCTTATACAAATTCTTATGGAGCTTTGAAAAAGAGGGAATTCCTCCTAAATACTCAATGAAGTCTACATAACATGGACAGGGACAATAAGGAAAGAAAATTACAGGGTTATCTCACTCGTAAACAGAGACACTAAATCCCTTTAAAATATGTTAGCAAGTTGAGTTTAACAGTTTATAGAAAGATAATATAACATGTCCAAGTTGCATTTATCTCAGGAATGCAATGGTAAATTAACATTAGAAAAGTCAGTAACTAACTCACTACCCATTAACACACAACAAAGGAAGAAAATCATGGGATATTCTCAGTGGGTGCATGAAAAGCATTTAATTCCAATAATATTGAAAGATAAATATTCAAAATAAATCAAAATACTAGCTGAAGTAAAAATTTATTTGAAGATTTGATATTAACAAATTCAAAGATATTCAAAATTAAAATCTTTTAGCAAAGTAGAAAAGGAAGGAAACTTCCTTGAAACAATTGAAGGAATCCAATAAAAACCTACAGAAATGTATCTTAATAGTATAATCCTAGATGTATTTGGTTCAAAGTTAGGAACAAAACAAGGATTTCCAATGTTTGTACTTCTACTTAACATTATATCAGGGGTCCTAGCTAGTGTGATAAGACAAATAATTACAGATATAAAAGTTTGAAAGGATTAAGTAAAGCCTGAACCTATTTGCGGATGCTATTATTGTCTACATAGAAAATCCAAATAAATCAATAGAGAATTTGTTAGAAGTAAAAAGATAGGTTAGCAATATGGTAGATACAAATTCAAAAGACAGATAGCAACAAAAGAGTTCAGATCAATCATCCTGCTGAAGAGAATTAGAATACTGAGAAAAAAATTTTTTTTAATTATAAAAAGCATTGAAGAGCTATCAGGATAATTAGATATTAGATATTACTTGGCCTAGCTGAAAGAAGATGAGAAGGAAGAACTCACCACTCACAATCACTTTTGCCCTGAGGGATTTGCTACTCCAGAAGAAATAACAGTGAAACTTTAAGGCAAAAAAGTATTGAGTCATAAATATTACATTCTCATTTCCTAATGATAAAATGGCCAATTCACTAGGAAGATAAAAAATTAAAAAATTGTTTTCATCTAATATGATCTCAAAATATTTAAACCACTAATTACCAGAATTCTAATGATAAATTGATAAGCTGAACTTTATCAAAATTAAGAACTTCTGTTCTTAGAAGGGCACTGCTCCAAGAATGAGCACACAAGCCAGAGACTAGGAGGAAGATATTTGCAAATCTATCAGATAAAGAACTTGTATCTAGAATATATAAAGAACTCTCAAGAACTCAATAACAAATGGGCAAAAGATTTCAACAAACACTTCATCAAAGTAAACACAATACACATATCAGTTATGCAGATTTGTAGGGGATGGGAACTTTTTTGTAGGAGGGAGGGATTCTAAAGGGTCATGAGGAAACTTTTGGGGGTGAAATATACACTCATTATCTGGGTTGTGGTGATGGTTTCATGGGTTATACCCATGTCAAAACTTCTAAATTGTACATTTTAAATATTGTTTGCAAATTATACCTCAGTAAATCTGTTAAAAATAATAAGCTTTCCTATGAAGAAAATACTAGGCACATTTACCTTTACTGGTGACTTTTCCAACATTCTAAAAAAAAAGGTCTTACACAAACTCTTTAAGGAATAGAAAAAAAGGAAACACTTCCCAACCAACCCATTTTATGGGACCTGTTTGTCTATGATATCAAAACCAGACAAGGATATTGTATGAAAGAGAATTATAAGCCAATCTTTCACAATTTAGATGTGAAATGGCAAATAAAATATTAGTGAATTGATTCTAACAATATACAAATACGTTGTTAATACCTTGCAACCAAGATGAACTTACATTAGGACAAAAACCAATCTGGGTGTATCTACAAGAGCTTCTTTAGTGCTTCTTGTCTCAATCTGTGGATCTCTTCTTTATCTTCCCTCACTCCATGGTGACCTTATCCAAATTCATGGCTTTGAACATCATCTATGTATTGATAACTCCCAAATTGATACTTTCAGTCCAGGTGCCTAGTCACCTTTTCCCTTTGGATGTTTAATAGGCCTCTTGCTGTACTTAATCCATCAGGCTTCCATATCTCATTTCCTTTCACTGAGCATCTAGGCTTCAAACTTGGAATGATTCTGACCCTCCCCACACCCTTCATATTGAATTCATCCATTATCCTCTCATTTCCATCTTCAAATATGCCCAGAATCAAATGACTCTTCACCCTCTCATTTCCAGATCTTATATTTTTACTATTTCTCTGTTTATCATCTCTCTCCCCCACTAGCATGCAAGGTTCATGAAGGCAGGGTCTTGTCTTTCATTACTTTCATTAAATTCCAGTACCCAGAACAGTGCCTGACACATACTAGGCACCCAATCAATATTTTTATAATTAATGACCTATAGTAATTTTCACACATCACAAAAGCTTAAAAGATTGATATCATCAATTTTGTAAAGATATAAGGCCACAGGTACACTGTGGGTATGAGTGTAAATTGTTACAGCCTTATTAGACATCAATTTAATGGTGTCTATTGAAATTTTAAAGGTGTATATCTTTCGACCCAGAAATTTTATTTCTAGAAATCCACTGGCAAAAACACTTGCACTGTGCACAATGAGTGAATATGAATATATTCTCTGCAAAGTCATATCGTCAGGGGGAAATTGAAGTTGTGTAGTAATATGTATAGTATATAATAATCGATTAAAGTATATATTTATATAATATGTACATATACTTACGAGTCCATAGAAAAATTCTGGAAGACTACCTATCAACTTATAACAGTGATTATTTCTGGGGAAAGGTGAGATAAGGGGAGATGTCAAGGTGAACTTTGTTTAATTTGTATTGATTTGGATTTCTTTTTAAGTGAGAAAGATTTATTCCTTTCACATGTATAAAATAAATTTAAAAGGACAGAAAATCAAATGAACAGACAAAAAGTTATTATTGGCATTTCTACTTAGTAGCTGCCTGCAGAGGGTGCTAAATATTGAGCAGTGTCTAAATAATGATCTGGTTACATTCAAGAGTGTCTCAGCAAACCACACTTAACTCAATTAAAATAGTCCTAATAGCTCAGTGGAAATTTGACCTCTGTGAGCAGATTATCCTTATTTATTGACAGTGGCAGGCAGTGAATATAATTAACAGGTACCTGTAACTAAGAGCTCTTGAGGGGTTACATTTCAACAAGCACCATGTGAAGAGACAAATGCAAACTTGGGAATGGTTCTTAGATCTTTTTTACTGAATGTTTTGATTCTCTAAAACTACCCTGGAAAAGAGTTATGACTATTGAAACAGAGTCAATTACCAAATAGTTTAAGGTATTTAAAGTCTTTTAAAACATCAGAGCAGGATGTAACTCAAAATAACTCTGTGATGAGAACATGACCACTATTTGCTGATAAACAAGACTTTGGGAGGAAAAACAGGAGCTTGAGCAGCAGGAGCCCACCCTCTGATGGAGAGCCAAGCAGAGGGAGGTGCTAGAGGGTTGTTGCACTTTTAAAACTGTTCCTATAGCTTTCAAGTAACACTAAGTGATGACTGATTGAGAGTGTATACTTTACTTATAGAACACAGAACAGCAGAATTTTTAGTGAGGGGATTTTTCTCAAAACCACTGCAAGGAATTTCTGATACATAAAACTGGAGTCAAGCTCTGAAATGGGCATGAGATGAACTGAAGTTATTACCTTCCAGGAAAATCGAGCCTTTTACTCCTCTAAATACAAAACTATAAAAGTGCAAAAAAGCTTATGATTTTTGGATGATCGTGATATGAAATTCATATTTGCATAAATCCTAAGATATGTGATCCTCAGATTTTATTTGGAGAGTTTTTCTGTGATTGCAACGGCTGAGGTTGAAAGGGCACTGCCATTCGAAGGGTCCAGCATGGTGCTAAGTGTTTTCACATGTCTCTTTTCTGATATAACCTCTATAACATCCTGGAAGGGAATGGTGTCTGTCTTTTACAGAGAGAGATATCAAATCTCCAGGAGGTTAGGTCCCACAAGAGGCAGAATCAGGATTCGAACCCAGGTCTGCCTGATTCCAAAGACAGGCAAGGGTCCCCACACCCATGCTGCCTCTCTGGGGTGACCTCTCGTCTCCACTGCATCTGAAAGTGTTCTCTGTTTGTATCTTTCTGTTTCATGAGTTTCCCAGTCCAGACTGAGTTTGTTAAGGGCAGAGAGCAGGACTTATTCATGTTTGAATACTCAGGGTCCTGATGAAACTAGCTTAAAGTAACCTTTTATTTTTATCTCAACCATTTTCTAAAATAAATTCTGATTTCTTAAAGCAAGGAAGAAACCATTTAAAGTTCTAAGGAAGAGAGTAATTAGAAGTAGGACTCCAGGATTGACATAATTAAGAAAAAATCAAGCTGATTCAAACTTCATTGGTTTGAATGTTTTGAGAAGCAATTTACATGTCAGTTGGCAATTTCAGATGAATTAGAGGTAGGTACTCAGAAAACTGAGCAAACTGTTAACTTTGATGTAACAAAAACTTGCACAAAAAAGAAATGTAATCATGGTACAGCACATATGGCTTATCTGGGAGTAATATTACAACTATTACATAATTGTGATACTGAATACTGAATATGGATCTCACCCAAACTTGTGACATAGCTATGCTGGGAGGACAAGTGTATGTGTAGGGGAGACCATACAAGAGAGAAACCCTAGGTTTTAGGGTAGCCAGTTAAAAGAACAATCAAGAAATAGAAGTGTAAGCATGTTGTTTAGAAATATGATGTAACAGGCAGAAAAAAACAGCTGAAAGAGCTACAAATGGGTGCTTCTGGGGAACAGGATTGAGGTGCATTGGAGGAAAGCCAAGGGAACCATTATTTTTCATTGTAAAACTTTTGCATTTTTAAGATATATACACATATTACTATGAAAGAGATAAATTATAAAAGTTTAAGTGAGTAGCAGCTGGACTGGCTTCAGGGCGGAAACCACATCCTGAGTTGAACCTTTAGACCATGGAACAGTTTCTGAAGTACATGAGCATGAATTCTTGCATGGCTGGCCATGTGAAGCATCAAATAATTTTTGGTGACTAAACTGAAATAATAAAAAATAAACTTTCAGGGTTTTGGTATTCCAGTTGTCAGTACTCTAACTATATAGCATATCATGGAAAAAAAACAATCAAACCAAATATTACTTAAGTACATATTGCTTAAGCACAGTTTTCATAAAAATAGCTCACCTGTATTGAATACTCACTACATGTGTGCTGGACCTGTATAAATCACATCCTGCCTTTAACCTTGGATCATTGAACAATTTCTGAAATGGTAAGCATGAATGACTGCAGTCTACCACATCCAGCCAGAAATAGTTTAGTGGAATAATTTTAAATACAACATTTATTTTTAGGGTTTTAGGAGTAAGTGACATAGCAAAATCACATACAAGAGAAACCAAAATGGAGTTAAGCAAATCATCTTCCTTATGCACCTGTTATTTTTCCAACTACTACCTCATCTTGATATTTTGAGGGGTGTTTTAATATAAATTACTAACATTTACTGAGCACCTAAGGATATGCCTGGCACAGCCTTTAATTTTTAGATACGTCTAGAAGAGCTGATGTTTCAGTTCTTGGGTTCCAGGTCTATGCTTAAAGAGTTTGTGAAGTGCGAACAAGCTAAATCTTAACTAATTTTCAAGGCAGTGTGAAATTAAAAAAAAGAAGAGGTTTACCTTGGGCCTTGCCTGGAAGTTAATGAGTACAGGCTATGATACAGCATGTAGACCTCTTCTACACAACATACTGATAGTGACGTTTTAGTCAAATCTTCTACCTGGTGAAATGACTTGACAGTGATGTACATACTAGGGACGAGCCACCAGTGTGTACAGCCTCATGTGGTAGAAAAATGGACAACTCCTTTGCAGAGGCAGTGCTGAGTGCGGATAGCCTAGCAAGGTCTGGTACTATGATGATTGATAAAGTTGGTGGCCAGTTGTCTGCGGGGCGGGGCTGTTCCAGTTGTCCCAGTAGAAACCAACATCCACTGAACGCCTATCAGGTGCTATGTATGGTGCTAGGAGCTTTAGGTATACTCTCAGTTGTGACACCAACAGATGTAGAACTGTGGTGTAGAGAAGGCCAGGGTCATAGTTAGTAGATAAGGGCTAACTCAGGGCTGTAACCCAAACCTTCAAGGCTGTCCTGTGACAGCGTTGCTGCCAGCATCTGCAAGCTCTGAAGGGCACAGGAATTTCCTGTCTGACTCCTGAAATAGTCTGCTGGGTCAGAAGGCTGATCAATGTATTTGATCTGTGCAGTGTTTGACATTTATTTGTTTTGCTCCACCTACATTTGTACTGATACTTCGGTTTTACAAAGATCTAGCTTGAATGAGAAATCCAGGAAGCAGCTGGATGTAATAGGGAGCAGTGTCAAGAGAAGGGACTGACTTAATTGTCCAATCTGGAGTTTGCCCAAGATAAAATTTTCTTTCCTTTCTTAAAATAAAGAAAATATTTTTAGACCAGCCTTTTTAGTCTCCTACTCAAGGATGGACAATATCTCTACATTTTCATAAGCATGGTTTTCTCTAAACACAGAGGACATCTAATGTGGGTACAAAGCCCAAGCCTCTGGTTTAGCATTTGTTTGTGTATTTTAGGGATTGTGGCAGCCATTATCTGACAGTTTTACAAGAGCTCAATGGGGGAAAAAAAAAAGATGTGTTGAAGTAATTCCTAATGAGTTGGCAGTGTTAAGAAGAGGGAAGCCTGGTTGAGTTGCCCCAGATGTGCTATGTGAAGAAGCAGCCATGGCCACTGAATCCTGCTCAAATTCCTACCCAGAGAATCACAAGCGACAAAATGACTGTTGTTTTAAGCTACTAAGTTTTGGTGTACATTGTTACACAGTAATAGCTGACTGAGATAGGCACCTATTAGGAACAGCCTAGATTCATAGGCAAGACTGAATCCAAGAAAGTTAAACTCATGAGACAAAAGATCTACAGAGAAAAGGGTAAAAAGGTGAGTGAGGCAGGTACAGAGGGAAACAGTCACTATGAAGGGGACGATTGAAACAGCTCTGTTGTAGAGGGGTAAATAAGAAGGCCAGATCCTTTGAGAACTTTGCACAATGTCTGCACATGGCAGAAGTTCAAAAACATATTTGTTAAATAAATAAATTCATGAGGCAGCAGCTTTCCTGCTCTACTTATCTCAAATCCATCAGCAAAAATACATTCCTCTCAACTGTGTCAGCTGGTTTCTTGTTTATATTGTGAGCCATTTTGTGCTCCTAATAATATTCAATTTATTTACTGTGCTTGTTCACTGTGATTCAAGTGTCTTTCCTCGGACAAAATGTCAAGGGTTCCAGAATTCTTATATAGGGCAAGCTGGAGAGAAGAAAACTGGTTGAAAAGGAATATTAAAGGACTTTCTTTTAAAAAAAGGTATAACTTATATATAGTAGAAACACAAATCTTAACTGAACAATGCTGTAAGTACCTGCATCTGTATACACCATGTAACCACAACTCAGATTAAGATCTAGAATATTTCCAACATCCCAGAAGTTTCCTTCTTGCACCTTCCAAGGCAAGGCCTTCCCACACCAAGAGATAACCACTATTCTGACTTCTATCATATTAATTAACCAGCCTTGGAATTTCACATATATGGAATTATCTGCTCAACATAATGGACATTCATCCATGTTGTTGTATCAGCAATTTTTTCTTTTTTATTGTATGAATATACCACAATTTACCTTGTAGGTTGAACATGTAGGTTGTTTCCACTTTGGGGCAATTCTGACTAAAGCTGTCAATATTCTCATACATGTCTTTTGTGGACATATGCACTCATTTCAGTTGGGTAAATATCTGGGAGTGAAATTGGTGAATCATAGCGTTGAGCATACATTTAACTTTAGGAGTTAATGACAATTTCCAGGTGTTCCATATCCTGGTCAATACTTACTACTGTCAGTCATTTACATTTTAGCTACCCTGTCTGGCATGTTGTGGTATCTCATTGAGGTTTTAATTGCATTTCCCCCATGAGTGATAAAGTTGAGCACTTTTTAATGTGCTAATTGGCCATTTGGTATCATCTTTATGAAATGCCTAATCAGGTCTTTTGCCTATTTTCTAATTTAGTTGTTCGTCCTTTTCTTATTGATTTGTAGGTGTTCTTTTGTCAGATTTATGTATTATGCATCTATTCTAGTCACATTTGCCTATTAATGATGTCTTTGCTTAACATAAGTATTTTATTTTAATGAAATAGGACTTACCTTTTAAAAAATATAATGTAGATGTAAGTTATAATGATAATAAAACGAATATCTGCAAACTTACCCAAAACTTCAGATCTAAGACATGACCCCAACTTTGGAGCAGCATGCTCTTTCTTAAGCCAGCAACTCCCTTGCACCCCCCACTCCCTCAGAGATTACTGCCTTGTATTTTGTGTTTATTTCTTATGCTTTTAAAAAGTGTCACCTGATATGAATATATCTTTCAACAATATGTTGCTTAGTTTTGCTTCTTTTTGAGATTTATAAAAATACTATCTTATAGTGTACTGTCTTCTGAGGCTTTCTTTTTTTCTCACTCACTTTATATTTCCGAGATTCATTTTTATTGCTGCATATAGTTATAGGTGATCCATTTTCACAGCTGGACAGTATATGAATTTTTCAGTTTATTTATTCATTAGCCCATCCATGGAAATATAGGTTGTTCTTAGCACTGCTTTTTAAATTTTAAAGAATGCTGTTATGATCCATTGTGCAAATATCTCATGCCCCTGTTCAAGAGTTTCTCTAGTGTATATACCATGGAGTGGAATATCCAACTCATGGGATATATGCATATTCAATTTTACAAAATACTGTCAAATTGTTTTCCAAAGTGGTTGTACCAGTTTATACTCCCACCTGCAGTAAAGGCGATCCCATCACCCCATGTTCCCACCAACACTTTGAACTATCAGATTTAATTTCTTTTTCTAATTTGGTAGGTATAAAATAGCATCTCATTGTCATCTTGACTTTCATTTTCCTCACTACAAATGAGCTGGATCATATTTATGGACGGCTGGTCTTTTACTCATTTTTCTATTGGTTGTTTACCTTTTTCTTATTGTTGTTTTAAATACTGTTCTTTTGTTGGTTATGTATGTTGTGGATATCTTAATTTGTGACTTGAGTTTTCACTTTCTTTACAGCATCTTTTAATAAACAGAAGTTCTTAGTTTTAATGCAGTTGCATTTATTAACTTTTTATTAGAACTTTTTTATATTGTTTAATAAATCCTTCTCTACCCAAGTTCATAAAGGCATTCTCCCATATTAGCTTTTTTGTTTTTCACATGTAAGTGTTTGATCTATTTGGAATTGATTTTTGTATTACAAGTATCAATTTCATTTTTTCCATATGTACAACCAATTGTCGCAGCACCATTTCTGTCCTTTCTCTGTTGGTCTTTGTGGTAGGCTGAATAAATGGTTCCTCAAAGATGTCCACTTCCTAATCCTTGGGAACCTGTGAATACATTACCTTATATGGCAATAAAAAATTTGCAGGTATGATGAAATTAAGAATATTGAGAAGGGGAGATTATCTTGGATTATGTGGGTGACCCCAAAGTAATCAGAAAGGTCCTCATAAGAGGGAGTAGATGCAGAGTCAGAGAAATATAGGACAGAAGCAGAAGTCAGAGGCTGCAGTGATACACTGAAGATAGAGGAATAGAAAATGAGCCAAAGAATGTAGGCAGCCTCTAGACATGGGAAAGGTATAACAACACATTCTTCCCTAGAGCCTCCAAAAGGAACACAGTCTGCTGGACACACTGTAGAATTCTGATCTTGAGAACTGAACAATAATAAATTTTTCTTGCTTTAAGCCGTAAGTTTGTTGTAATTTGTTATAGCAGCAAAACTAATACGGTCTTCAATATTACCTTTGTCATATATCAAGGTTTCATATTCTTCTGAGGCTGTTTCTGGGCTCTCTATTCTATTCCAATAGTCTATCATTTATCCTTCTGCCAACACTACATTATTTTAATTATAGTAGCTTTATATAAATATTGATACCTGGTAAAGCAAGTCCTTCATTTTCCTCCAAGTCTCTATGTCTTGACTATATGACTCATCTTAGGCCTTTGCTTTTCCAAATAAATTATAGACTCTGTTTATCAAGTTCCTCAAAAAGACAGACCTTATTGAGACTTTAGAATTATATTGACTCCATGAATAGTCTTTCTGGGAAAAACTGACCTCTTTCAACACCGAGTTTTCTTAAGACCATGGTATACTCCTATATTTGTTTAGGTCTTTTATGTATTACAATAGAGGCTTTAAATTTTTCCATACTGGTGTTGCACTTCTTTTGTAAGATTTTTCCATACGTACCTTGCATTTTCTTGTTCCTAATGGAAATGATATTATTCTTAAGATTATATTTTCCAACTGCTATTGCTACATAGAAATGCAATTGATTTTTATATAAACTCTTATTAATGTCTCTAGATTTCTTTGATTTTCTGTTACATAATATCATCTGTATAAGAACAGTTTTGTTTCTGCCTTTCCATTTTTTAGACATTTTCATTTTCTTCTCTTACTGCATTGGCTAGGATCACCAGTATAATATAGAATAGAGGTGGTGATTGTGGTCATCCTTTATTTCTAGTTTTAAAGGAATTTTAATACTTCTCCATTGACACTAATGTCTGATATAGATTCTTTTAAAGTTATGACCTGGTGTTGAACTTCATCAAATGCTCCCCATTCATGTTTTCCTCTCAGCAAAATGCAGCAACATTTTCCAGTAGGAACGGATTGTCACTGCTGTTGTCTTCAATTGTTTCTCTTTGGCATTTCTACCAGGCATTGTTCAACTGCTTACCTAATCTGGTTTGCCAAAGCTCAAGAAGTGGTAGGCCTGGGTGACCTCATCCAGGAGTAGATACATGACTCAATGCCCTCATGGCTCAATACTGGCCAGTATTTCAATGTCAAGACTCCAACCTGTGTTCAGAAGTGTGGAGAGTGGGAACTTCTAGGTCACAGAGATTAGAGGTTAGAATTGGTGCCATGGCAACCCTGGATCACTACAGGATGAAGTCAAGGGAGCAGAAACCTATAACCATGGAGCACAGAGTAGTCACAGAAAAGAGAGACATGGACCCTACACACATACATCAAGGAGCTTCCTCTGATCGTAATGATTTTCAAATCCCAGCTTTATTCCCATGAGGCCTGGCTCTGCTTCATTTCTGCCTTTATAGAAAACACCCCTTGCCCTGTGTGGGCTTCTCCACATGATTGAACAAGTCTGACCCATATCTCCTCCCATATCAGTCCCTATGATGATGGCCTCCACAGCATCTGTCACACAAACCCTTTCTTTTCCACCCTTATCACCCACATCATCCAGGTCCTTCTTGTGTTCCACTAGGCTTCTATGCTGGTGCAAAACCAGTCTCTAGCTTAACCTTAGGCAAACCACCTTCCCTAGCTTCTAGATGCATCAGTCTGCAGTCTAGCTCTGAAATTATCCCTGTTCTACCTAACAATTGGCCATGGCTGCCTACATGCTCTAGAAGTCTGAGTATCTCACCCTGACATTCAAGGACCCACATGATTTGTTCTTATTGCCTCTCAAACTTATCCCTGCTCTCAGCTATAAGTGACCCAAACTACAACAGAACTGTACTGGCTTTGGGCCTTGGTGTGCTCATACCCTGGTCCCCAGAAGCCCTTGCTCCTGCTCTTCACTCCATCTACTGGGCCATGTTCCTTAGGTCATCTCAGGCTGCACAGAACAACAGCCCTCTCAGTTAGGGATGGAGACACGGGGAATTGAGGACACATCTCAGCGGTGATGACCAGCCCTCAGAAGTACATGTGCATCCATCCCCTGCCAGTGGACCTGCTATTCCCATAACCCCTCTTCTCTTTTCCTCCATCTATGATCCCTTCTGTTCTCACTTCAAAAGGCCCCTGTGAGCACTTACCAGGAAGGTTCTGCCCCACCCCTTTCCTTAAACATGTCTGTGGGTATGACAGACACCCACAGTTCTCAGTGATTCCTCTTTAGGAAAAATACCTCTTTTATTTTTTTCTTCAGGTTTCCCTACTGGATTTATAGTTTCACAAACTGTATAAAATACATCTCTCCCCCCTTTTTTTCTTTGGTAAAAATAAAGACCACAGTGACAAAGCTGGAGTTCCACCGACCCCTAGATGTGCCAGTTTTCTGCTGTCTCCTCGGTTGACTAGAGGCCACAGAAGGGAAGGTTCAGAGTCTGCCTCTCCACACCCAACGCCCAATCGCCCAATCGGAGGATCTAACTGGGTCTGCAGCAGAGGCGGTGGAAAGCTCTGGAAGGCTGCCAGAAGGGAGTGGCCCTCCTGAGAGTGGAGAGATATCTTTTAAAGACTTGAGGACAGAGGTCCAAGCAGAAGGACAGAAAAGACGTGGAGTGGAAGGACGTCATGGGTGTGGTGGGGAGAAGTTGGAGCAGGGGTCGGACCGCTCATTTTCTAGGGCATTTGGCTGCTCAGGGCCACCGGGGTGTCCTCCTTCCCATGGCCCCGCCCTGTGCTGTAACCTCTTCTGAGACCAGGCCTGTGGGGCTGACTCGCCCTTCTATCCCCAAGACCAGCCCAAACCTGTCAAGGAGCAGGGGGAGGGAGGGAGGTTGCCCTTGGTGTACTACCAGTCCTGTGCCAGTGCCTAGGTGAGTTTCTATCCTGGCGGGATGCCGAGAAAACCGCGCCGCTGATCCCAGCCAGCCCCTTGTGTAGCTCCTGTTCCCCAGAGGTGGGTTAAGAGGCCTCTGGAGGGCTACCTAGGGAGGAGGCTGGGGTTGGCGGGCCTGTCCTATTCTTTCTTGTAATTTCCTGGAGTCTCACCGGGACCCTGGGGTGGGTGGTGCAGGGATGGGGTTTGCAGGTGTCACCCCCTTAAATAAGCAGGTGGGTGGAGTGATGCGGCGTACGCTCTCTGTCCCATGGGCCAGCAGGACTGGCCTTCTGAGGCGCCGCATCCCCAGGCATGTCTGTGGCCTCAGCCTCTCAATCAGCCAAAGTGGATTGTCAGAGAAGGAAAACTGGGCGGAGCCGCCCCTCACGGTCCCTAGGGAAGTCCATCAGCCCTATTCCTTATCTCCTCTGTCTCCGTGCCACCAGCCCTGCCGCCCCTCGGGGACCGTGATACCTGGGGGCGGCAGGGCGCCTTGACTTCAATCCTCCCGAGCCGGATATCCTCCCTACCGACCTGGAAGGTACGGGTCAGGTACTGGGCGAGGCGAGGCTGACTCAAGCCCAGCTTGAACAGCTCGGAGCCCACAGCCAGCCTGGGAGCCCGTCCCAGAAGCGGGCGCGAGTGTGGATCTGTACGGAGGGTTCCCGGAGCCACCGTGAGCTGACGCCTTAGAGGGGCCTACAGGGAGCCTGCCTGCCGGCCAGCCCCACAGGGTGAGCGCCTTCTCGCGCCTATTACTGGCAGATGTCAGGTCTCCGTCCTCCTGTGCCCAGCTGCCCGTCTGGCGGGTTCTTCCAGTCCTTGGTCGCATGCCCAGGCCTATACCAACCCGTTGTGGGTCCCGGATCCCCGCAGCTCTCCCAGTTCAGCTCCTGTGAGCACGCGAGTCCAGAAGGCTCTGCCAGTTCCTGCACCATATGGCTCTCACTGACCGCCAGCTCTGGCGCGCACTGGCCAAGAGTGCTCATTGTGCGGGGCCTGTCCTCTTTCTTCCTTGCTCTGCGATTCCAAGTAGGAATCTGGGAGAGAGAGAGGACTCTGGGCCTCCCTGGGACCAGGTCTGGAAATTGCAGTCCTTTCATTAGTCCCAGTGTACCTGCAGCGCCCCCTGCAGTGAACCTCCTGCACGGTAGCCCGGGACACACACTTATGACTAGAGTCCCTTTCTTCTACTTGGCTGAACCAGCCTTTGCAGGCTGTAATCTTCCGCGTGAAAGCTGGAAGCTCTTAGGTTGAATCAAATCGCCAACATGCAGAAAAGACACAAAACAAATGTGAATCTCAGTGAATTATTATAAAATCAACGTCTTTGTAACCACCATTCAGGCCAAGAAACTGTACTTTTCCAGCCACCCCAGAATTCCAACGGCTGTGCCCTATCCAGTCCCAACCACTTCCCTCCTTCAAAAAATATCCTGACTCTTATAGTAATTACTTTCCCCGAGTTTATAGTTTTGAGCACCTAACTGTGCCTCTCTAGACAATATAGATTAGTCTTGTTCATATTGTTTATGTCTTTTAAATTTCTTTCAATCTGTAGGTTCCTTCTCCATCTTTTCTTTCCTTACAATGTATCCATGGAAGAACTTGAGTCATTCCACCTGTAGAGTTTTCCAGTCTGGATTTTGGGGATTGCATTCTCATGGTGCAGTGAAACACATTCCTATGTTCTCTACATTTCCTGCAGATTGACAACTGGATCTTTGAGACTTGATCAGACTCAGTTTCAAGATTTTTGATGAGATTCTGGGTGTTGATGTGCTTTTTCAGTAAGGGACGCAAAATGTCTGGTTGTCTCTCTTTTTTTGAGTTGTTAGCAGAGATAATGTTCAATGCTTACATTCACTAATTCATTGGGGGAGGGGGTAGACAATGGTGCTATCCTAATTATATTATTTCTATTTCATTTATCACCTAGATTAATTTAATTTTATAAACAGACACTTCCCTTCATCTACTATTTGGTTACCAGTTGAACTGGTCATAGAGGAAAGACAGGATAGATGCTTGTGTCTTTTCATTTATTTATCCGTTTTTAAGATAATGAATTGCTACCTTGTTATCCTGCAAAGATGAATTAGTTAAAAAAAAAAATACCACGATGAAGTCAAGCATTTAAACGTGTTCGATGGATCAATACATTGCAGTTATTATCATTATTGATCTTCAAATTGTCCCATCTTTGGCTAGTTGGAGCCTCTTTAGGTTAACTCTGAAGTACTTCTGATGTGACCCTAGTAGTCTGAATCTTTCCTTGCTATCTGATTTGGCAAGATGTTTCAAGCTCATCTTGTATATTTCCTGCCCAAGAGTAGAGTTGGCCATTTCTCCAAGAAGCCTTGGTTTCTCTTAGTAGAGAATAATATGGAAGACTATAATTGGAATATTAAGAGTCCTCCTTGCTTCTGGTTGATCAGTGTTTCTAGGTCTTTTCAGTGGGAAAAGCTAGAAATTACAAATATGATAAAATACTCTGGGAATTTATACTGACATATCCCATTCAAATTGAGGACTATTGGGTTTTTACTTAAACTCTTCTATTCCATTCATATTGTTATCTCCTTTCCTCTACACTGGGAAACCTGGTAGTTTACAATAACAAACAATTCTAAAATTTATATGGAATCACACACACACACACACAAACCCAAATAGCCAAAGCAATCTTGAGAAAGAAAAACAAAGCTGAAGATTTCATGCTTCCTAATTTCAAACTACATAAACAAGCTATAGTAATCAAAACGGCATAGTATTGGCATAAAAACAGACACATAGATCAATGAAACAGATTAGCGATCCCAGAAATAAACACATGTATACGTGGTCAATTAATCTATGATGAAGTAGGCAAGAATATACAATGGAAAAAGAACAATCTTTTTAATAAGGATGCTGGAAAAACTGGACAGCCACATGCAAAAGAATGAAACTGAATTATTATCTTACACCATACACAAAAATTAACTGAAAATGGATTAAGGACTTGAATGTCAGGCCTGCAACCATAAAACTCCTAAAAGAAAACATAGACCGTAAGCTCCTTTACATCAGTCTTAGCAATGATTATTTGTATCTGATATCAAAATTAAAGGCAACAAAAACAAAAATAAACAAGTGAAACTGCATTAAACTAAAAAGTTTCTACATGGCAAAGGAAGCCATCAACAAAATAAAAAGGCAACTTGCCGAATGGGAGAAAATGTTTGCAAATCATGTATATAATGAGGGGTTAATAACTGAAGTATATAAAGAACTTATACAAATAAGTAGCAAAAAACAAACAAAACCCCTAAAACATCTTGATTAGAAAATAGACAGATCCAAAAAGACATTTTCCCAAAGAAGACATACAGATGGCCAATAGGTACATAAAAAGATGGTCAACAACACTAATCATTAGGGAAACACAAATCAATACCACAATGAGATATCACCTCATCCCTGTTAGAATGGCTATTATAAAAAAGACAGGAAATAACAAATGTTGGTGAAGATGTGGAGAAATAAGAACCTTTGTGTACTGTCAGTGGGAATACTAATTGGTGCAGCCACTATGAAAAACATATGGAGGTTTCTCAAAAAATTAAAAATAGAACTACCACATGATTTAGCAAGTTCATTTCTGGGTGTTTATCTAAAGAAAACTAAAACACTAACTCAGAAAGACTTACTCACCCTTGTGTTCATTGCAGCATTATTTACAATAGCCAAGATATGGAAACAACCTAGTGCCCATCAGTAGATGAATGAATGGCTAAAGAAATTACGGTGTGTATATAGATAACAAAGAAATATTATTCAGCCATGAAAAAAAAATTTACCATTTGCTACAGCATGATGACCCTTGAGGCATTTATGCTAAATGAAATAAGTCAGACAAATACCATGTGACCTCATAAGTGGAATCTAAAAAAACAAAACAACAACAAAAACACCCCAAACTCAAAGATACAGAGAACAGATCTGAGGCAGGGGGTGGTGGGCAGGTGAAATGAGTGAAGGAGGTCAAAAGTCCAAATTTCCAGTTATAAAATAAATAAGTCATGGAGATGTAATGTACAGCATGGTAGCTATAATTAACAATACTGTATCGCATATTTGAAAGTTGCTAAAAGAGATCTTAAAAGTACTCATCACAAGAAAAACAATTTTTTTGTAACTATGCATGGTGATAGATGTTAACTAGACTTATCGTGGTGATAATTTTGCAACATATGCAAATATTGAATCATTATGTTGTATATCTCAAACTAATAATGTTATATGTCAATTATACCTCAATAAAAAATACAGTAACTACAATGTTTTAGGACAAAAATACCAAAACTAATTATGATTTCTTTAAACAGTGAAAACTTTTTTTGCATATTTCAATTCCCTCCTTCCCCTCTCCAATTTTTTGTACCATATCTACATTCTCAGACTATAAAGCCATTAATAATGGAATTTCTCCTTTTTAACCTTCATTTAATCTTAACTCTAGAATTATATATTTACTACTTACCACTAATCCTTATTGCGATGTCTCTTTAGTTATTTTGGTTTCTGAAGCAGGTTCTTTAGTAGATTCCTGAAGGACAAGTTATGGAGTACTCTACTATCACACTATAATAAAGACAGGTGCAGTTTTACTACTTTTTCTTTTTGCTGTGGGTTGCAGTGTGGCTTAGTATGGGACTATTAATAATTCTATCTTTATTTAAAAGTTTGATATTTTGCTTATCAACGATGTTTTGGCATTAAATTTGCTTTTAAAGATATTATTGTATTTCAGGTCCAAGATGGTGGGGGCATAAGACACTAAACTTGCCCCTTTCCATGAACAAACTCAAATATATATGCGTATAGAAAACAATTTCTCTTGCTAGACAACTGAGGGCTGAATGAACAACTTCTGAAAAATAATCAAGAGGAGACTGAATAGACAAGGCTGAGAAAGCGCAGTAGCCCTTAGGGAGCCTCAGGGACTCTCTAGGCAGAGGAACTAGTGAGTGCCCTTGTTTACATTCTCCTCAGGTGCCACTACCCCCTCCTCCCCCCACTCACCCCGCCCCACACAAGTACACTCCACACACACTTTGATAGGGCAGATAGGAACAACTCTACTTGGTGCTTTGGCATACCTGCAAGACTGCCTTGGTATGGTCCCAGTTATGTTGCCTGGAGCCTTTTGTCTCAGCATAAAGGGAGCAAGCTGGTGACAGGGTGTTACCACACATCACTGGCCTCTGCCAGGAGCTGGAGATGCTCCAGCCCTGCAGGCCAGTGCCCCACATGCCATAAGTGATGGCTTGGCTCTACCTGGCCTCCTAAAGCTACCTGGCACACAAAGCCTATACAGAGTTGCTTCTACATGGGACCACTTTCAGTTCAACAAACAAGAGAGAGAACGTATAGAGAAAGCTGGGGAGTTGCAGGAGCTCTCCAGGGACTAGAATTCTCCAGGGTCAAAAGTGCTGGTGAATGCCATTGTTTATGTCCTCCTCCACCTCCACAGGGTGGGTGGGGGTTCTATCCATGTGCTTTGGCACACCTACAAGGTCGTTGCAGTATACTCCTAGACATGTTGCCTGAGCCCATTTTGGCCCCAAAGGGAGCCAGCAGGATCAACAGGGCATTATTATATACACCTGGCCTCCCTGCCTGGAGTTGCTCTAGTTTGGTAGACCAGTGTGCTGGACACCTTAGGCACCCACTCAACTACTACTGTTACTGAACTCAAGGAGTTCACTTCTTGGGGTATTCTATTTAGGAACGAAACATGTTGCTGTTAGGTAGTTTGATTTACTTGCAGCAAGTAAAGAATATAGCAGATTGACACCCAAAGCTCTGACTCTCTGAAGGGAGAGTTAGCCATTGCTTATATATACTGTTTGGTTAACTACATGTTAATTTCTTCTTTGGAGTTGGTTATACTTATCTGGTTCGGTTCCTGTCAAGCTCAACCTTTTACAGCTGTGTCTGCAAAATACTGTGCTACATTCTAATGTTTAGCAGAAATAGCATTTAGTAAGAACTACCCAGACTTTGAGGTCTTTGTCCTATCTAACACTGCCAGCCTGCCAAAATTACCTGGCACACACAGCCTACACAAGGCCTGCTTCTATATAAGACCACTATTTCAAGACTGGGAGACATAGCTATTACGTCTAATTCATATAAACAAATATAGAAAATCAAACAAAATGAAAAGACAGGAGAATATCTCTCAAATAAAGAAATAAGAAAAATTTCCGGGGGGGTGGGGATGGGGGGAGGGGAAACCTAAGAAAACGGACATAAGTACTTTGCCTTATGAAGAATTAAAAGAAATGGTCCTAAGGGTGCTCACCAAACTTGAGAACTCAGGGAGAACTTCAACAAAGAGAAAGTAAAATAAAGAACCAAGCAGACAGGAAGAATGCAATAACTGAAATGAAAAACACTTTAGAAGGAATCAACATCAGATTAGAATACAGAAGAACAGATTAGTAACTTGGAACACAGATTACTGAAAATCAACTAATCAGAACAGCAGAGAGAAAAAGGAATTTATAAAAACAATAATAGTTTAAGAGACCGCTGAGATAACATCAAGCTCTCAAACATTTGTATTTTAGGGATCCCAGAAGGAGAAGAGAGTGAAAGGAACAGAAAGTTTATTTAAGAAATAATGGTTGAAAACATTCTTACCTGAGAAAGGAGGCAGACATCCAGGTCCAGAAAGCACAGAGAGTTCTAAACAAGCTGAACCCAAAGAGGCCTACACCAAGACACACTGAATTAAAATGGCAAAAGTTAATCATAAAGAGACAGTCTTGAAGGAAGCAGAGGAAAACAATGAGTTACATACAAAGGAAACCCCATAATGCTATTATCTGATTTCTCAGTAGCAATTTTACAGGCCAGAAGGATGTGGCAGGACATCTTTAAAATGCTGAAAGAAAGGAACCCATAGCCTATAATAATTTACCCAGCCAGATTATCATTCAGAATTGAAGGAGATATAGTTTCCTGGACAAGCAAAAACTAAGAGTTCATCACCATTAAATCAACTGCCCAAAAAATATTAAAAGGTCTTCTTTAAGTAGACAAGGAAATGCCATAAACAGAAATAAGAAAATATGAGAAAGGGAAAATTCTCACAGGTAAAGCCAAATATTTTATAAATACAGTAAATTAGACGTTTAAAAAGCTACCATGAAGGTCAAAAGAAAAAAGTATCAAACTCAAACAATAATAAGCAATTAGGAGATATGCAACACAAAAAGTCCTAAAATATGACATCAATAACATAAAACATGGAGGGAGGAATAAAAATGTAGTCCTTATGAATAAATTCAACTTAAATACCTGTCAGTTTGAAATAGAGTGCTATAGATATAGAATTATATACATAAACCTTATGGTAACCACAAACCAAACATTTACAAAAGATATACAAAGAACAAAGAGAAAGAAACCCAATTAAAACCCTAAAGAAAACCAGCAAACCACAAGGGAGGAGATCAGGAGAAGAAGAAATAAACAGAAAAACTATAAAAACAACCAAAAACAATGAACAAATTGGTAATAAGTACATACTTATCAATAATTTCTTTAAATGTAAATAGATTAAATGCTCCAATAAAAAGACATAGGGTGTCTGAATAGATTAACAACATAACCCATCTATATGCTGCTTATCAGAGATTCACTTCAAACTGAAAAACACATATAGAGGAAAAGTGAAAGGATGGAAAAATATATTCCACGAAAATAGAAACAATAGGAAAGCCGGGATAGCAATACTCATATCAGACAAAATAGACTTTAAAAAAATGTAAAAAAAGACAAAGAAAGACATTACATAATTATAAAGGCATCAATTCCAGAGGAGTATGTAACAGTCATAAATATCTATGTGCCTAACATAGGAGTACCTAAATATATAAAACAATGGATTAATGGATATTAAGGGAGAAATCTACAGTAACACAATAACAGTAGAGGATTTTAATATCCCACTCTTATTAATGGATAGTCATATAAAAAGGAAGTTAATAAGAAAATAATGGCCTTAAATGTTGCATTAGACCAGATCAACTTAATAGACAGAGAACATTTTATCCCAAAACTGCAGAATACACACTTTTTTTCTAGTGCACATGGTACATTCTCCAGGATAGATCATATATTAGGCCACAAAACAAGCCTCAATAAATTCGATAAGATTGAAATCATATCAAACATCTTTTTTGACCACAATGGCATGAAACTAGAAATCATCTACAGGAAGAAAACTGGAAAACACACAAATACATGCAGACTAAAAAGAACCAATAGATCAAAGAGGAAATCAAAGAGAACCTCTAGACAAATGAAAATGAAAACATAACTTTTCAAAATTTATGGGATGCAGCAAAAGCGGTTCTAAGAAAAAAGTTCATAAGTATACAGTCCTACCTCAAGAAATGAGAAAAATCCAAAAATAAACAATCTAATTCTATAAACCAAAAGGAATTAAAAAAAGAGGAACCAACAAAACCCCAAATAAACAGAAGTAAGGAAGTAATTAAGATCGGGGTGGAAATAAATGAAATAGAAATTAATAAAATTGACAAACCTTTAGCCAAATTCATCAAGAAAAAAGAGAGAACTCAAAATAAAAGAAATGAAAAGTTGCAACCAACACCACAGAGATACAAAGAATTATTAAAGAACACTACAAATAATTACATGCCAATAAATTTGACAATTTAGAAGAAATGGATAAATTTCTATAAGTATATAACCCTCCAAAACTGAACCAACAAGAAATACAAAACCCTAATAGGCCAATTATTAGCAATGAAATTGAAGTAGAAATTAAAAACAAAAAACAAAAAACAAAAAACCTCCTGACAAATAAAAGTCCAGGATGACTTCATAGGTGAATTCTACCAAACATTCAAAAAAGAATTAATACTCATCCTTAAACTATTTCAAAAAATTGAAAAGGAAGGAAAACTTCCAAACTCATTTTTTTTAAAGCCAGTATTATTACCCTGATACCAAATTCAAAGATATTACAAAAATTTTTTTTAAATTACAGGCCAACATGCTTGATGAACATAGATGCAAAAATTTTCAACAAAATATTAGCAATCAAGATTTAACAATACACTAAAAGGATTATACACCATGACCAAGTGAGATTCATTCCAGGGATGCAAAGTTGGTTCAATATCCTCAAATCAATTAACATCATATACCACATAAACAAAATGAAGGATAAAAATCATATGATCATATTAGTAGATGCAGAAAAAGCATTTGACAAAATCCAGCATCCATTTTTGATAAAAACTCTCCACAAAATAGGTATTGAAAGAACATATATCAACATAATAAAGGCTATATATGACAAACCCTCAGCTAATATCATACTAAATGGTGAAAAGCTGAAAGCCTTTCCTTTAAGATCAGGAACAAAAGGATTCTCATTATCACCACTTCTATTCAACACAGTGTTGGAAGTCCTAACCACAGCAATTAGACAAGAAAAAGAAGTAAAAGACATCCAAATCAGAAAAGAAGAAGTAAAACTATCTTTATTTGCGGATGACATGATACTATATATAGGAAACCCTAAAGGCTCCATCAAAAAACTATTAGAATAAATAAGTAAAGTTGCTGGATACAGAATCAATATACAGAAATCTTTTGCATTTTTTTATACACTAATAACAAACAATCAGAAGGAGAAAATAAACAATCTAATTTACAATTGCATCGAAAAGCACAAAATACCTAGGAATGAATTTAATCAAAGAGGCGAAAGACCTGTATTCTGAAAACTATAAGACACTGAAATAAAAACTGAAGAAGATACAAATAAATTGGAGGCTATACCTTGCTCATGGATTGGAAGAACTAATATTGTTAAATTGTCTTTACTACCTAAAGCAATATACAGATTCAATGCAACTCCTATTAAAATAACAATGCCATTCTTCTCAGAAGTAGAAAAACTAATCTAAACATTTATATGGATCCAAGAAAGACCCCAAATAGTCAAATAAATCTTGAGAATGAAGAAAGTGGGAGGTATCACACTCCCTGACATCAAACTATACTACAAAGCTACAATAATCAAAACAATAATCTAAATAGTATGGCATTGGCATATATAAATATAATCTCAATAGAATAGAGAGCCCAGAAATAAATCCTCACTTATGTGATCAATTAATCTATGACAAAGGAGGCAAGGATATACAATGGGATAAAGACAGTCTCCTCAATATGTGGTGCTGGGAAAACTGGACAGATACATAAAAGGAAGGTGGCTGAAGGAAGGAAGGAAGGAAGGAAGGAAGGAAGGAAGAGAGAGAGAGAGAGAGAGAAAGAGTGGTTAGAAAGAAAGAAAGAAGAAAAGGAAAGAAAGAAAGAAAAGAAAGAAAGAAGAAAGAGTTAAAAGAAGAAAGAAAGAAAGAAAGAAAGAGAAAGAAAGAAAGAAAGAGCTGAAAGCTGAAAGAAAGAAAGATGAGAAAGAAAGAAAAAGAAAGAAAGAAAGAGAAAGAAAAGAAAGAAAGAAAAGAAAAGAAACTGGCTGGAAGCTGAAGGAAGAAAAAGATATGAAAGAAAGAAAGAAAGAAAGAAAGAAAAGAAAGAAAAGAAAAGAAAGAAAGAAAGAAAGAAAGAAAGAAAGAAAGAAAGAAAGAAAGAAAGAAAGAAAGAAAGAAACTGGGCCACTTCTTACACTATATAGAAAAATAAACTCAAAATGGATTAAAGACTTAAATGTAAGACCTGAAACCATAAAACTCTTAGAAGAAAATATAGGCAGTAAACTCTTAGCATTATCTTTTTGGATATGTCTCTTTGGGCTAGGGAAACAAGAAAAAATAAACAAATGGGACTATATCAAACTAAAAAGTTTCTGTACAGTAAAAGAAACATTCAACAAAACAAAAGACAGCCTACTAAATGAGAGAAGATATTTGTAAATGATACATCTGATTGGGGTTAATATCCAAAATATATAAGGAATACATACAATGTAACACTAAATAACCAAATAATCCAATTTAAAAATGGCCAGAGGACCTGAATAGACATTTCTCCAAAGAGGACTACAGATGGCTAATAGACATATAAAAAAAAATCAACGTCACTAATCATCAGAGAAATGCAAATTAAAACCAAAATGAGATGTCACTTCACACCTGTCAGAATGGCTATCATCAATAAACAAACAAATAAAGATTGATGATGTGGAGAAAAGGGAACCTTCGTACACTGTTGGTGGGATTGTAAACTGGTGTAGCCACAATGGAAAACAGTATGGAGAGTCCTCAAAAAATTAAAAACAGAGTTGCCACACAATTCAGCAATTCCTCTTCTGGGTATTCATCCAAAGGAAAAAAAAAACCCCACGACCTTGGAAAGATATATGCACCCCTGTGATCACTGTAGCATTACTAGTGAGAGCTAATACAGGAAGCAATCTAGATGTCTGTCAATAGATGAATGGATAAAGAAGATGTAATATATATATAAATGGAATACTATTCAGCAATAAAAAAGAATGAAATCTTGCCATTTGTGACAACATGGATGGACCTAGAGGGTATTATGCTAAGTGAAATAAGTCAGACAGAGAAATACCATATGATTTCACTTATATGTGGAACCTAAAAAAAAAATGAATAAACAAAACAAAACAGAAACAGATCCATAGATATAGAGAACAAGCTGATGGTTCCCAAGGTTGGGGAATGGAGGCTCAGTGTGAGAATTCATAGACCTTATCGCAGACCCCAGCCTCATTCACTGGTGGGGTGAGACAAGCTCCTCCTGGTCTCAGCTACAGGTCCTCTCTTGGTTTCTTTAGGGAGCCCACACTGGGCTCTCGTGGGGGTTGGGGTATGTGCTCACTCGGCTCCAGCACTGCATTGCCTGCAGAGGGCCCTCGCCCTCAGGTGCCCAGATCCAGATACCTTGCTGCTTCCTTCTGCTTTCCCCAACACTCATACTGATGTTGTGTAGGTCTCATGACTTGTGCACCCACTTTACTTCGTGGTGATGGCTTTGTTTGTTGTACCGTAGGTTTGACTTTAATATCTTATTGCTCTGTGTTTATGTGAGGATACTAGATGACACAAAATTATGCTTCTACCACTACTGCCATCTTCCCAGAATTCTTAAATTTATTTTTTAAAATGATACTTTAAAAGAAAACAATAGAGAGCCAGAATTATTTTTTCATGTACAGAACGCATTAAAAAATAACTATGTACATTAAAAGCAAAAACAGAGACTGTTGTCTGACCAAGGCCTGGGCTTGTTCTCATTGTTAACAAGGAAGATTGCAACATTGCAACTGTTAAAGATGTAACGGCTCCTGGTCTAGGAAAAATGGCACACTAGACAGTCCCAACACCCTTATGCTATAAACACCCAGACATGTGATGGCCTGGCAAAGCTCAGAAAAGAGAAAGGCAAAGGCTCCACGAGTGAAGAGGAAAGGGAAAAACCATGGTGCAAGTTCATAATCCAATGCTTCAGCTGCTAGAGTGGGGGTCCTGCTATTGATGCATAGAGACAGGTGACTGAGTTTTACCACCTTTTGACAGGAAATGAGGCAAGGATTAGGGACAGACACTGATACATAAAGCCAGGTCCCAGGATAGACTATACCCACTAAGAGGTTTACTAGAAAACGTTCTATTCACTGAGGAAACTTTACTGTCTGGACTCTACATGAGGAGGAAGAAGACTCCCCTGAGGTAAAAAACATTCCTGGGCCTGTGCTATGTACTAGATTTTTGTGTCCCCTTCTCCCAATTCATATCCTAACTCTCAACATGATGGTATTAGGAGGTGGGGGCCTTTGAGAGGTGATTAGGTCACCACTCAGGTGACTAGGTGATTAGGTGGTTAGGAAGAGCCCTCATGAATGGGATTAGTGCCTGTTTAAAAGTGGCCTGAGTGAGCCCCCTGTCCCTCCAACATATGATGACAGTGAAGAGATGCTGTCTATGAATCAGAAAGTAGGCCCTCAATAGACACTGGATCTGTAGGAGCCTTGATTTTGGACTTTCTAGCCTCTAGAACTGTGAGAAATAAATTTCTGTTGTTTATATGCCACCTAGTGTATGGTATTTTTTTTTTTTAAATATAGCAGCCCAAATGGACTAAGACAGCCTGTGACTGAGAAGGTTTAGGATCAAAATTTAGTTTCCAAAACATCCAAGAAGTTGGCATAAATTCCTCCATTTTGGTGACATTTCTGCAGCATCTTGAAGAAGCAAACATAAAACCACTATAGAGATCCAGGGCCACGAACAGGGTGCATTAGAGTCCCTCAGAAAATGCTCCATGGAAGAGAAGCAGGCAAAATGCATGAAGTCTTGTAGGCTTAAAATGGAGAAATAATATCACTACCCCTGCTCCCACTTCTGAAATCTCCTAAGGGCAACAAGGGGAACAAGAAACAGAAATGTAGGCTTTGTCTTCGCTTAAACTAAGGAGCAGTTGAAACTCTGAACTGCAAAATTAGGTGGGAAGGCTGCTGAAGGAAGTGGGGATTCAGTTAGAGAAAGAGAAGACAAGCTTGCAGGGACTATGGAGCTGGCAAAGCAAAGGGCTTTAAAACAAAGGGCACACTCTGAGGTTTAGAATCAAAAACACTTGCAAAAGTAAGGAACCCAGACTGTGAGTAAGAGCTTCCCTGGATCCACCGTGGTTCCAGGAAGAAGAGGAGGTGAAATCAAATGAGGAACCACACAGAGACACCATATTTGCTGGAAGCAGTCCCTCAGTGTGGAGGAGAGAGAAGAAAGACTTCTGCATTGTGAGGATCTCTATAGCATGTTCTATTTCCTCTCTACTGGCTGGGGCTAGGTGGGGGTGGGGGAAGTAAAGGCTAAAAGAACACATAGACAAAATTCTGAATCTTAAGGATAATTTCTGCCAATCTTGAACATAGCCCCAACCCTCCCAAACATGAAGCTCCTGTAAAAAAGCTGATTCAACAAAAATAGCCCCTGCCCCCAAAGAAAACAGCGGATCAATCAATCTCCCTGTGAAAATGATACACAAATTCTATCTAAAATGCCAGGGAATGGTTTAACCACCAAGGATATGACAGTGGGGAAAAAAAGTATTTTTTTTTAGTGTCACTTGGTGATAATTATTATGGATATAAGTAAAACAGAGGAAGGGAATGGGGGTAAGGTGTGGGGTCCATTTTATTTTAATTAGAGTGAAAGTGAAGTCATAGTGTCAGGAGGAACATGAAAGAATAAAATTTAAGAAGAAAACTATTATCTCCATAGGGCCTAAACATTTACTTGTAAAAATCAAATATCCTTTTCTGATTAAAAACCAAAGTAACACTTAACAAAATGGCAATAGGTAGAAATGTCCTTAGCATGATTAAACAAACAAACAAACCAACAAAAAATACATCTCAACCCAAGGCCATCAAAGATTCACTATCATCAAAACATGCCCTCATATCACCATGAACAAGTCAGCAGACACTACAAATGAGAGGATAAGAATCCCCAAGAACCTTCAAGAAATAGAATACTCTGATAAAACTAAAGAGTAAATTCATCTAAATTACTTAAAGACCTAAAAGACTACATTAAAACCATAAGAGAATAAAATACTATGAAATCCCTGCCCCTCAGAAAAATTAGAAAAGAATTAGAACTTAAAAACAGTTCCATGGAAATTAGAACACCACTAGATGGGTTAGATAGCAGATTAACTATAAATGAAGAAAAAATTAGTGAACTAGAATGCTGCAGAGAGATAAAATGATGGAACATAAAAAGAGAGTAAGTAGGGTAAGAAACATAAGTATAGAAAGTGAGAGTCTAATATACACTGGAATTTTAGGATGAGAAACGGAAGGAATGGTGAGGAGACAACATTTGAAGATTTTTAGAATTACTGAAAGACACGGTCTCCGGATTCAAGTCCTGAGCAGGAAAAATAGAAATAAACTCAAGCCCTGCCATATAGTAATGAACTTGTAGAGTATTAAAGACAAAAGATTTTATCATAACAGAAGAAGAAAGGCAGAGTACTGAAAAGGAGCATCCACCAGACCAAAGAGCAGACTACTTAGCAGTAACAATTAAGGGCAGAACACAATGGGATGAGAGCGTCCAAGTGCCAGGCGAAACCATAGAAACAGTCTGGGTTTCTTTCATTCTAAACTATCATTCAAGAGTAAGGGCAAAATAAGAACATTTTTAGATAAGGAAAGACGAAGAGAGTTTGCCACATTCAAGTTCTCACTGAGGATGTGAAAGATATATTTACGGAAGTTAATGAATCCCAGAAGGAAAGAGTGGAGGGCAAGAAATGGGTAAATGTATGTCTCAGTCCAAACATTCATGGACTGTTTAAAACAACATTAGGAGTAGTAATAAAAATAATAACGACCAATTTAGAAAGCATAAAAATCACCCCATACTCATCTCACATATTATCTTTGTCCAGCATTCTTAGTTCTACTTCATTTATATGCCTTCTAAGTCAGTCATTGTTATTTTCTCATTCCTCTTATTATTGTTGTCTCACACAGTCATGAAGTGGAACTGAAAATGCTAGACAAAGATAACACGTTAGATGAGTAAGAGGTGATCCGAAAATTTCCTCAAGACCTTGTATTGTGTAGAAGACAGAAATACTGATTAATTTTTGGCTCCGATAAGTGCACATATTAAAAATTTAAGGACAATCACTACGAAATAGAAATAATATATAACCCACATGAAACACAAAAGTTCATCACGTACTATCTGACCAAGCAACTCAACAAATCCCAAAGAACTTATATCATGAAGATCATGTAACACTAAAATTTAAAACAAAAAGTCATAAAAATTCCCATACACTTGGGAATCAAAAACACACTTCTAGATAATCTAGGGATAAAAAATCATAATGGATATTAAAAAACATTCAAAACTAAACTACAGTGACAAACATTGCATATCAAAATTTGAGGCATACAGCTCAAGCACTGGTGTCAGGGAAATGTCCAGATGGATTAAAGACCTAACCGTAAAAATCAAAATTGTAAAATGTTTTGTAAGAAAACGTAGGAAACTACCTAATATCAGAAGTAAGAAACAGCAGGATACAAAAAGCAAAACCCATAAAAGAATGATAATCTTGACTATATTAAATTTATAAACCAAAAATAAACAAAGGAAAGAGGCAAAATACAGGGTAGGAGAAGGTATTTCCAATGCCTTACACAAATTAGTACACAAATTTATGACAAACTCCTACAAAATAAGAAGAAAAAGATAAGCAACTCACCAAAAAATGTCTGAAGGATAAAAACGGGCAATTTGCAAAGGAGAAAACATAATGGACGGTGAAGAACTCAACCTCACTAATAATAGGGAAGAACTAATTAAGAAAATGAGATATATACTTTTATACACCCATAAGATTTGCAACAATCAGAGTTTGATAATACACTGAGTTGGTTGGTGAGATTGATAGAAACAGGAAATCGTATACTCTGCTTGTTGGAATATGAATCAGCCGACCAGCTGGAGAGCAAATTGGCAGTCCTACTTAGATCTGTTCATACCCTATGATGAAGGCATTTGTAAGTGTCTGCTCTAGAGGAGCCCATATGCATTAAGACACGTTAAGACACATGCGCCAAGATGTTCACTGGGGCACTGTTGATAATTCTAGAAAGGTGGAAATGACCCAACTCTACCTTGGTTGAATGGGCGAACTCTGGAATTGATCTAAACCAGCAAAGCCAGGAAGGAAGAACTCTACCTATAACATATCTAAATATCAAAAAACACAAGGCAAGGAAAAAGCAAGTTGTAATGCAACATGCACAACATTATAATAATTTATGTAAAGTAAAAAACACATGGAAACTGTAATATACATCATTAATGGAGATATACACATATATCAAAGTGTGGAAAAGGCAATTAGCCCTTACAGCAGAATACTTAACCCAATAACTGATACTACACATCAAAGCTTTGGTGCCTTTGGAGGGAGGGAGGAAGGGAAGGAAGGGTGGGCAAGGGACTCAGCTATACCTAGAATGACTTATTTCTATTATCTGGAGAGAATAAGCGCTCCAAAGCAAAAGGACATCGTGGGTTATTTCTGCATGATAGGTACTTAGGTGTCTGTTATATCTTTACTTCTTTGCATGTTTAACATTTTTATAATTAAAATATATTAGCTATGCAATGGTACTTTTTCCCCCAGGTGAAATAATCAGAAGAGCTGGAAAATAATTCAGAAGGAAATAACTTTATCTTTCTGTGGTTCGGTGTTGTATCCCTGGTGATCTCAAAATTATCTCCCAGCCTACCAGCCTTTGGGGGGAAGCCTGAAATGAGGTGTGGGAGGGCTGGCCCATGCCCAGCAGGTGTGTGCCCAGTAGATGTTTTTCCTGATGCTCCCCTTGCTGCTGGCCTCACCCTGCACTGCTGGGCCCCACCATAAATCCAGCCTGATGGCCTGCACAGAGACAATGTCCTCCATCCCCTGGCCACTCCTGTTTCCCCTTAAGCTAGCAGTGCTAGAAATATACATGTGATGTCATCAGGGGTCTTATTGTCAGAGTACAAAAACAAAATGAGTGCCAGAAAAACTGGCACCACTCCTTCCCTACCCCACTCCAATAGCTGTGTTTCTCCAGGCGTGTCCACATTCCTGGACCCATCTCAGCACTTGTGTGGGGTGTACTCACTGACCAGTATATATCGCTTGCATATTTTTCTGCAGCTTCAGCCCATCTAGGTGGGGGACGTATGGGGGACAGTGTGGGCTCCCACTCAGGGAGGAAGCAAGGCAAAAGCCTGGCAGGAGTCAGGACTTGGTCTTTTCATTTCATTTGGCTTGGAAGTTCTTGCAACTTTCACCCATTCTGCTCAGTGAATTCCCTGGGACACCCAAATATTACCTTAAAGCATCACGTACCTATTCATTTTGTTTATCCATCTACCCCAGCCCCACCTGAGCAATGTCTGACCTGGGCTGCAGGCAGGTACAGGCACCATGCGTGATTCTGTCAGGCTCTGCAGGAGTCTAGCTTTGTTCCAGAGGGCTCCATATGGGGACAGATAGGAAGGAAAACCTGAGCTCCTCTGGAAGTGTTTGGAAGGATTTCCAGGAGGAGGAAGGGCCTGGCAGGGTGGGGTTGGGGGACTGGAGGTGGCCAGGTATTTGGGGAGGTATGAGGGTCCAGCCTCTGTGATGAGGGTTCTCCTCAGGTCCATATCCTGCCCCTTGCAGCCCCTCCACTTGCTCCACCTCCACTCTCCCTCCCTCCTTCCCCACCAGGGTGCCCCTCCTACTCCATGACTGAACATTCTCTCCCTGCTACCTCTGGAGAGTAAGTGGGATGAGGAGCTATTTCTACTCCTCCTAATAGCAACCTGGGCCTGAGAAGATGGAATCTATGTCCTCCTCGCTGCTTTTGGAGCATTTCTCTTTTCCTTCCAGGCTTTCCTTCTCTAAGCTCTGATCCTTGTACTCCACTCTAACATTTGGAGGACAGTGCGGATGAAAAAAGTGGCCACATACTAAACCTGATGAGCTCAGGAGAGGCCAGAATGGCAGGCTCTACAAACTCAGAGACTAAAATTAACCACGTAGGATGGTCTGAACATAAAAATTCTTAAAAGTGGGTCATTGCAGGTTGTCATGTTCTAGGCCTGTAGCTTCCTTGACAAAGGTCAAACTTTATCTTAAGTAGGCTTGTCTACTGTCTTTTTGCATCTAAGATAACATACCCTTGGAATGTCAGAGAGTAATCTCCTTTTTCTGGACCTTTCAGGTCACATCCATGCACCAGAGCACAAGACCACAGAACCCCACGTTGTTGTCTTGTTCCCTGAATAGCATCTCTATGTGCTGTACATGTTAATTATTAACTTTCCTGTACCCACCAATGTAAAAGAGTATGTGCCTCTCCATTTTACTTTTTATCCAGTCCCAGAGATTTCCCCATTTTGCTTTCTCCTGCTCCTTTAATCTACCATCAGGATGTCATGTAGCTCTGCCTCTGTCTCCTCCTTTGATTCTAATGTATAAAATAAGCTGCAAAACTGCCATTCTCCAGGGCATTTTCTCAATCTGTTGAGATTTTGCTTCTTGGCAATTGTCGTCAGTTTAGTTCAAATTAACTTGTTAACATTCTCTACAGCAGCAGTCTCCAACCTTTTTAGCACTAGGGACCCGTGCTCCTATGAGAATCTAATGCCTGGTGATCTGAGGTGGAGCTGAGGAAGTGATGCTAGCGCTGGGGAGAAGCTGCAAATACAGATGAAGCTTCACTCACTCGCTGCTCACCTCCTGCTGAGTGGCCCTGTTGCTAACAGGCCACTGACTGTTACTGGTCAGTATTTGGTGGGGTTGGGGAGGAGTGGTGGTGGTGGTGGTGGTGGTTGTGGCCCTATCTGCTCTACAGATTTGAACATTTCTTAGTGGACAGCGAAACCACAGTGACACCTCCTCATCTCTCTAGCTCATCCCCCCAACTCCCCATACCCTCTTGTCCAGCACCTCCCTCCTCTCCTCACTCTGAGGGAACCCACAGGGCTTGGCTGCCTTGTCTCGTCCGTCCCTCAGGCACCTGCTCCCATGCCCTTCCTCTTTTCTTTTTCCTGAAGGCCTTCCCCAGCACCTCAACATGCCCAGGAGGCCTCACCCTAAAAGAAAACAAACCAAACTTCCCTGATTCCAGAGATCTCTCCAGCTATGGTCTGCTGTCTCCCTCTCTTTCCACCTGTAAGCTTCTAAGAGGAATTGTCTACACAGGCCCTGCTACTCACCTTCTCTTCTTATCTCCCTTGGTGCCTCTATTGTCCAGTTTTAGTCTTTATCTCCACCCAGGTTCCTGACTGCTAAGTCACTGGTACCGCCAGGGGTCACGTCCAAAACCTGCTGCCCTTGACCGCTGCAGTCTGGACCCCTGCTTCTTCCCTTGTCTCAGTGATGCTGCATGCTTCTTGATTTGCTCCCACCTCAGGGCCAAGGATCTCGGTCTCCTGGATCACTGTTTCTCAGCTGGTTTCTCAAATTGCACCCCGCTCCCCTCTGCCACCGCCCAGCTCTGGCAGATTCTCTCTGCCTGCAGGCCCTAGACCAGAGGTTCTCAGCTCTGGCTGTGCCCTAGAATCACCTGAGAAGCTCTGTAAAATGTTGAAGCTTAGGTTAACTGAGTCTGAGCTCCCAGAGGAGGGGAAGGGTCCCTGGTATTTTTTCAAAGCTACCTGGTGATTCTGCTCATTTTGCCTTCCAACCTGACCCCACCTCCCCCACCCTGCCTGCTGAGCGCCAGCTGCTGGTGTGACGGCGCCACCTTGCGGCTTTCTCAGGATATCAAATGGGGTGGAAAGAGAAAGAATAGTTAACTTAAAAAAATCTTATGAGTTTATTAAAGAATTCTGTGGCTGCGGTTGGAGCTGGTCCAAGGGATTCACTGCCCCCACACGGCCACAGTCTTCCTAGTCAAATAGCAAATTCTTTACAATGTGCCTGGCACTGTTTTAAATGCTTCACCACAATCATATAACATAGATGTTATTATTACCATTTTATAGAAGCGGAAACTGAGGCACAAAAACTTGGCCAAGACCATGCAGGTAGTGGAGCTAGAGCTGCTATTACAAACCAAGACGGTCTGGCTTGATGGTCCACACTCATAACCACAGTGCTGCTGGCTGTAGCGAGGCTGCCGCCTTCATGGGGCACAGGGGCTGGTGGGGTCGATTTCTTTTGCTCGGCATATCTTGGCACAGATACAGGTAGCTGATGACCTGCTGCCATAACTAGATACACTTGACAATCTCATTTGCTGCTGCCTTTATATTCCTGTCTTTAAATGCTTCTCCCCAAGACTGAGGCTGGCTGTAACATTTTATCCAGGCCCAACTCCAATATAAACAGAGTCCAACTTCACCAGGCACAAGAGCATTTTTAGTCAGCTAGAGTAAAGAGATTCTCAGCTTTGCTAGAATTCCGCTGGTACGCAGTTTCTCCCAGTGACCTCATCAGGGGAGTGGACCAGATTTGATTTAAGTGTCTAAAGTTTAATTAGCCAGGAAGGGAAGGGAGGCTGGAACCCAAGGCAACCTCAGGCGACCAGCAGGCGGTTCTGTCTGCCGCCAGCGTCCAGATGTCGCCCCCTGGCGGCAGCGGCGGAACTGGCCCTCTGGTTTTTCCAAGGGACCTGCAATGCCTGGCGCGGTCTCGAACACCAGGAGGAGGTCTCGCCGAGTTCCCGCGGCCCCTCCACTCGGCTGGCTTAACACTTGGAATTCAGGGAATCCCACTGTACTGAACCTGGAGAATGCAAGCCGCGAGCTGGGGGCGTGACTTCCCGATGCAGACCCCGCCCCGCAGCAGGCCCCGCCCCTTTCAGATTTCTTGATCGTAAGCAGGTGGATGGATATTTTTCTTAGTATTGGTGATCAGAGACACCTGGTTGCAAATCCTCAGTTCTGCCGCTTTACTGGCGGCGTGTGCAACTCGCTTTTACTCTTTTAATATACGGTGACCGACCCTTCTACATACCAGGCACTAGGGGTACCTCAGTGAATAAAAACCGCCAAAAAGCTTGCCGGCTTGGTGCTTACTGTCTACTGTGGGAAACTGATAATAAAATAAATAGGTTTAAAAAGTATAGTATGTTTAATAATAAGTCCTTAGGGGAAAATGGAGCAGGAAAGGAGGGGAGGGACTTTGGGAAAGAGGGTCACAAATCTAAATGGGGTGGTCTGGGAAGGCTCCCCTGAGAGGGTATGTGATTAAAACTTTAAGATGCAGATATCTGTCAGGGGAACGAATATTCCTGCTAGAGCGAAGAGCAAGAGCACAGGTGAATTCAGTACATTCAAATAGGCCAGGTTGCTGGAGGCAAGGGTGGGGGGAAACCCTTGAGGAGGTGGTCTTTTCCTCTGAGGGAGCGGGGAGGCGGCCCAGGGGCGAGCGACAGTATCCACACACAGTAACTGAATCTCATTGGCTGCTGCTGTTGAGAATAGACGGCAGGGGTCAAGATTGGAGTCCTGGACGAGTTAGGGGCTATTACAATGTTGGGAGACCTGAGTGGTAGTGGTGGTGGTGGGTGGGGGTGGGTTGACAATTGGCTAGATTCCGGATCTAGGCTGAAGCTAGAAGAGATAGGATTTGCCGTTGGATTGGGTTTGAGGGAAACTCACAAGTTTCTGAACATCGGAGAGGATGGAATTATCTGGGATGTAGAAGGCTGCAGGAGAGGCAGGTTTGGAGGTGGGGAGATGAGGAGCTCACCTTTGGCCATGTCCAGTGTGAGCTGAATATTTGACCTCTAAGTGATGATGCTGGTTAGATACTGATTAGATAAAGAGAGGAATTCATGGCAGGGCTAGGCTAGAAATCAAGATTTGGGAATTATGCATATAGAGGTGGTATTTACAGCCTTGGAACTGGACGAGATCATCCAGAAAGTGAGTGTGGAAAGAAAAGAATAAAGGCATGTGTCCGTGGGGGTGGGAGGAGAAGGAGTAGCCAGGGAGGTAAGAGAAAAACCAGGAAGGGTGCCCTAAAGCCAAGAGAGGAGAGTGTTTCATGGCAAGGGGGATAGTCAGCTGTACCAAATGCTGATGGGAGATCTGAGGACTGAGAAGTGACCATTGAATTTAGCAACATGGAGGCCATTAATGACCTTGATGGAGCAGTTTGGGATAGAGCAGAATGGTGAGGGTGAAGCCTGATTGGAGTGGGCTCCAGAGAGAATCTGAAGAGAGCAAGTCAGGGAAGGTGAGCCTAGACAAGCCTCTGACAGTTTGCTTTAGAGGGAAGGAGAGAGATGGGATAGTTGCTAGGGAGAGATGGGAGGGGTCCACATCCAATAGAGAGGTGAACATGTTGATGTAGAAGAGAGGAGAGTTGCTGGAGCAATATGCTTTGGTGGATAGCTCGACTTTCCAGGAGCACAGACACTTCATTCATAGTAATAAGACAGAGAACAGATGATGTGTACACAGATGCAGCTAGGCAGGAATTCTTTTTTCTTAACTTGTGAAATATATTTACAGAAAACCACATGTGACTCATATATATCATGTTATGAATAAAGCAAGTACCCATGTAACCACAACCTAGGGCAAAAAAAGGACATCATTAATACCCTAAAAAATCTTTCCAGTGCTCCTCTCCAATCAGATTTTTTTCCTTCTGCCCTAGATATAGCTATCATTCTGGCTTCACTAATAAAATTTTAAAAAATAGTTTTACCATTTAAATACATTCCTAAACCATTCTTGACTGTTATAACTTTGTTTTTTAATTTAATTTAATTTTTTTTTCTGGCTTGATAATTTAACAAACGTATGCATTGTGGAAGGGTCCCTGAGTTAATTAACAGACCCATCACCTCATATAGTTAGCCTCTATTTTTTGGGGGGGGGGAGATTGAGAACATTTAAGTTTTATTATCAGCAAGTTTCAATTATTCAGTATAGTTTATCAACTACAGTCACTATGTTATACATTAGATCTTAATCATCTTATAGCTGAAAATTTGTACCCTTCTATCAACCTCTTCCTATTTTTCTACTCCCCAGCCCATGGCAACCATCTTTCTACTCCTGTTTCTATGATTTCGACTTTTTTTTGGATTCCACATGTAAGTGATACTATGTGGTATTTTTCTTTCTCTGTCTGGCTCATTGAATGGAACCCTAGTGAATATAGTATTTTTGTTTTGTTTTGATTTTGTCTTCTTTTGTTCAACATTATTTGTGAACATCATGTTTTCTATAGTTGTAGCTTGTTGATTTTTCATAACTGTGTAGTATTCCACTGCACAAATAGATCACATATTATCTATTCTCTGAGATGACATCTGGGTTGTTTGCAGGTTTTGGCTATCACAAACAGTGTTGCAGTGACTGTGTGTCTGTCACTTGTGTGCACATGTGTGGGAGTCTCTCTAGGGGATAGTGGAATTACTGGGTTAGAGGGCATGTGTATCTTCAGCTTGAATAGATAATGCCAAACTGTTTCCAAATTGGATATATAAATTTATATTCGCACAGTTTGATGAATGTGTAAAGGTCTCTTATTCTAATTTTAATTTGCATTTCTCCCATCACTCATAGATTTTCTCTCGAAAAGTGCCCGTTCAAATCTTTTGTACTTTTTTCCATTGGGCTGTGATGCCAGTTCTTTATTGCTGCATTAAAAAACCAGCCCAAAACTTAGTGGTTTAAAGCAGCAACATTAATTTACTTAGATCATGAATCATCTATTTGAGCAGTGCTTGGCCTCAGCTGAGATGATTCAGTGGCTGTTATATGAACCTGCTGGAGAGTGGCTTCCTCTCAGCATGGTGGTCTCAGGGTAGTCAGACTTTTTACGCAGCAGCTGGTTTCCCCCAGAGAAGCATTGCAAGAGATCTGGCTGGAAACTGCAAGACTTCTTCTGACCTAGTCTTGTATGTCCCAGATGTGTTCTATTTGTCAAGCAAGTCACTAAGGCCAGCCAGATTCAAGGGAAGAACAATTAGATTCCACCTCTCAATGAGAGGAATAGCAAGGAATTTGTAGTCATCTTTTACCTCCTGCAGTTGTTTAGCTTTTTCTCATTGATTTATAGGAGTTCTTTATATATTCTGTACTAGTCGAATGTCAGTTCCTGTTTTGGAATGATGTCTCCCATTATGGCTTTCTGTTTCACTCTCTTTACATATTTCCCCCTTTTGTGGCTAATGCTTTTTGAACTTGGTTAAGAAGTTAAAAAATATTTTCCGTGAAAATATTTTCTTTCTAACTTTCTGAACTTCTAAAAGCTTTCTAACTTTGTATTTCCTCATTAAGTCTTAATCCACCTGGAATTGCTTTAGTGCTTGGTGTGAGTAGTAGTCTTTTTCCCATGAGGATATTTAAGTACCATTTATTAAGAAGAATAGTTTCCTCACTGCTCTACATTGCCACTTCTGCCAGATGTCAACTGTGTGTATAAGTGTCCTTTCTGGGCTTTCTGTTCTGTCCCATTTTGTTTTTTCTATCCCTAGGTTAATACCATACGGTCTTACTATCTGGTCGAGTAAGTTTTCCCATCTCGTTCTTTAAGAGTGTCTTGGCTATTTTTGTCCTTTACACTCCCTATAAATTTTGAAATCACAAGTTCTACAAAAATATCTCTTGAGATTTTGATTGGGATTGACATCTATACCATATTTACTCTTCCGATATTTATTCATCATATATCTTTCCATCTATTTATGTGTTCTTTGATACTTATGAATACAGTTTAATAGTTTTCTCCCTGCACAATTTTTTTGTTAAAAAAATATATAATCCATAGGTTTGTCATAGTTTTCGACACTACTATAAATGCTATCTCTTTCTCTCTTTCAATCCATTATAATATGGTGAATATCATTGGTTGATTTCTAAAGTTAGACCAACTTTCATTCCTAGAATAGACCAGATTTCGTCATAATGAATTACCCTCTTTATGCATTTTTGGATTTGGTTGGCTAGTGTTTTATTTAGAATTTTCACATTTACTTATATGAAAGTAGTTGGCTTATAATTTTCATTTCTCTGTCTTTTTGAAGTTTAAATGTTGTACTGGCTTCATAAACAAGCTGGGATGTGTTTCCTCTTTTCTATTTTCTGGAAAATTTGTGAAGATTTTTCTAATGATCTTTTTATTATCAGTTATATCAAGTTAATTACATTATTGTTAGAAATCATGTTTAATACTACTTCATGTATACTTGAAAAAAATGTGTAGTCTTTTCTCATTGGGTACAGAGTTCTATATATGTCCTTTAGGTCAAATGTGTTATAATAATGTTCAAATTATTTATTTCTTCACTAAATTTTAATGTTTTCTCTCTATTACTGAGAGATTTGTGTTAAATTATTCCATTATGATTTTGGATTTGTCTATTTCCTTTTGTAGATCTATAATTTTGGGTTTTATATATTTTGAGACTCTGTTATTAAGTATGTACAAATTTAAAATTGTTATGTCTCCTTGGTAGATTGAACCTTTTATCATCATGTAATAACCCTCTATCTCTAAAAATACTTTTTTTGCCTTAAAATCTATTTTGTCTGATATTTATATAGCCACACTAGCTCTTTTTTGGCTAGTATTCACATAGCATACTATTTTTATGACTTACTTTCAATCTTTCTGTATTTTAATGTTTTAGATGTGACTTTTGTAAACAATATGTTGTGGGATTTTTAACAAATCCAGCTTACTACCTTTTGCCATTTAACTAAAGCATTTCATTTTTTTTAAATTTAATATAATCATTAATGTAGTTGTTTTTCAAAATACATTTTATTTTGTGCTTTCTCTTTGTCATCTTGTTCTATGTTTCTTTTTTTCCTTTCTTGCTTTGAATTTGATTATATTTTATCATTCCATTTTCTCCCTGAAGATTCCTGTCTCTCTCTTTTTGTGTGTGTGTGTGTATTTTCCCTCAAAATTAAAATCTGTATTCTCAATTTACCAAAATCTACAGTTACTCAATATTTTTACTATATTCCTTGACAATATATATATTGTCTCATATTTACTTCTGATTTCTTAAAAACTCCACAGACATTACTGTTGTAGACATTGTTAGTTTATGTTTACCTACATATTTAATGCTCTTTGCTTTTCATTCCTCCTTGTGTATCAGTCCTTCCATCTGGAATCATTCTGTCTGCCTGATATATCTCCTTTAGCATTTCCTTTAGTGAATCTCTGCTTCTACATGAACTTTCTGAGTTTTCATTTGCCTGAAAATCCTTCTTTCATCATCATTCTTGAAAAATATGTTTTCTTCAGTTTGGAATTCTAGGTTGGAAATGTTCTTTTGGCTATTGAAGCCATCATTTCACTATTTTCTGCCTTGTGTATACATGCTGTTAAGTCAACTGTCAGTCAAAGGAATCTTTTTTTTTTCTTTCTCCAGCTGCTTTTAAGATTTTTCTCTATGTGTTTGATTTTCTGTTGTTTCACTATGATGTATCCAGATGTAGATTTCTTATTGATTATGTAATTGACCAGGAGTTGCAAGGGCATGCTGGATGATTTTTAGGAGTTGAGGAGGGCTGGGAGATAGGATCAGACAAGGGAGATGTATAGGGTTCATAGGGGGCTAGACTGAGATTCAACATCTTGGAGCCTCAGTTGCTGATTTTGTAAAAGAGGGTTGATGATACTTACTTTGAATTTATGTATTCATTCAGTAAATATTTATTGAGCATCCAGTAGGTCCCAGACCCTAACTTGGGTAGTGGGGACACAAAGATGAGCCTCTGCTTTTCAGACTCTTCCACCTAGTTGGGAGTCAGATGTGTAAATAGACATGTGTAATGAAGGTGCTACAACCAAAGGCAGTACCAGAATGAGGCGGTTCTACGTGGGGTTGGGAGTGTGAGTAACGAAGTCTTCCTGTTGAAGGAGCTTGAACTTATCTTAAAGATTGAGAAAATTCTCACTAGACTACTCAGGAGAGAAGGCATTCCTAGGAGAAAGAACTGCATGATCAAGAGCTGGGAGGTGAGAAAGGGCATGGTGCATTAGTGTTACTGACTTGTTTTGCATTGAGGGCCTTTTGGTGGGCTTCTGTTTTAGATGTTAGTCTTCCTTAGTTTTCAGGTGCTAGCAACTATAACACATGATGGAAACTCATACTGCAACTGCAGGGTGGGCAGGAGAATACCCACTACCTCTTCTCTCTGCTTCTCTAGTTTCCTCCATCCAGCAGAGATTATGTCACCTGAGTTCATATCTTACATTTACTATCACCTGAGAGAGACTGATTCCTTTTCTTCTAGTTAAAAACATCCTGGGGGAGGGTACTGATTGGCTTAGCTGGGATGAGGTAGTCATCTCTAGACCAATCAGGTGTAGCCTGGGATGGGGTCTTATAAGTAGTGGCTGCTCCAGCCTTAGCCTCAGTGTTGGAGCAGTTCCCAGGGGAGGGGAACTTACTGGGCACCAGTCCCGCAGATGTTCACTAGAGCATGAGGGGTCCAGTAAAAGGTTAATTTAATTTAATTTAATTTAACTTAATTTTTAATTGTGATAAAATACACATAACATAAAATTTACCATCTTAACCATTTTTAAGTATATAGTTTAGTGGCATTAAGTACATTTGCATTGTTGTGCAACTATCCCCACCATCTATCTCCAGAACTTTTTGATCTTTCCAAACTGAAACTCCATATCCACTAAATATCAACTCCCCACCCTACCTCCCTCCAGTCACTGGCAACCACCATTCTACTTTCTGTCTCTATGAATTTGACTTCTCTAGAAACCTTATGTGAGTGGATTCATGCAGTATTTGTCTTTTTGTGACTAGCTTATTCACTTAGCATTATGTGCTCAGGGTTCATTTATGTTGTAGCCTATGTTAGAATTTCCTTCCATTTTAAGGCTGAATAATATTCCATTGTATGTATAGGCCGCGTTTTAAAAAACTATTCATCTGTCAATGGACACTTGGGTTGCTTCCACCTTTTGGCTATTGTAAATGCTATGAACATGGGTATATAAATATCTCTTTGAGATTCTGCTTTCAATTCATTTGGGTATAAACCCAAAAGTAGAATTGCTGGATCATATGGTAGTTCCATTTTTATTTTTTTGAGGAACTGCCATACTATTTCAATAGGGGCTGTACCATTTTATGTTCCCACCATGCTTACACAAGGTTCCAATTTCTCCACATTCTCTCCAACCCTTATTATTTTTTATTGTTTTGGCAATTTTTTTTTTTATCCTAATGGGTATGAGGTGGTATCTCATTGTGGTTTTGATTTGCATTTCCATAATGATCAGTGATGTTGAACATTTTTTCATATGCTTATTGGCCATTTGCATATCTTCTTTAGAAAAATGTCTATTTAAGTCTTTTGTCTATTTAAAAAATTTCTGTTGTTATTGAGTTGTAGTAAAGGGTTTTAAACAGGGTATCATAATTTAACCTATGGTTTGGAGAAAACCGAGCCTGAAACTTTCGTAGTAAAAAAGGTGAGAAGAGCTGCTGGCTACTGAGAAGACAGTCGCTGCACATAGATGCCTTTACAAAGGTCCACCCAGGCGCCGGGGCCCTTTTCCTACTCTGGATCTTGGGTGGCCTATGATAAAGGCTACCCACATCATTTACTTATATTATGGGGTCTGCTTGGATCCTAGCCTTTTACAGACACAGGGAAGGCTCAGCGCAGTCCCTTTAGGCCCATAGGAAATCCAGGGCCTCAGTCCTTGCAGTGGCCAAAACAGAGTATGGTTTATAATCAGGGCTATAGAATACCTGTCTGCTTTTCTGCAGGATTGTCCTGGCTATAAGGATCCAGCTCTAGAAATTGTAGAAGTGACATTGTGTTGGGATATGTAAAGGTAGAAGCTCCATAGGGAGCCCTATTCCCTTTCCGACATCAGATGGTTCAAAGGTTATTGGGCTGTGGACTCAGACTGCCCAGTTCAAATCCTACTCTGCCACTTACTAGCTGGGAGAGTTACATAACCTTCTTGTACCTCAGTCTCCCCTCTGTTATATGGGAAAAATTAGTGTGCCTTCCTTATTAAAGATCGAGTGAGGATTAAATGAATTAGTAATGTATATAAAGCATTAGACCAGTGCTTGGCTCAAAATAAATGTTGGCAATTATTGCTGTTATTTTCATTGATATCAGACCCTGTCGGTCTTCCAACTGACTGCTTAGCTGTCCACAGCTCTTCTGGTCCAGGTCAAGGCAACCTGTATCCTTGAGCCCAATCCTCTCTCCTGGTGGCCGCAGCCTGGCCTGTTTCCTAGGCCGCCGGCAGGGGGAAGCATTGCACCACGGCTGTCCCTGGGCGGTGCAGTCGGTTTAGCCTGGAAAGCCAGTCGCTGCGTCCCTTGCGAAGTAACCTAAGGCTCTCGTGGGTGAGCACGAGAGCCGGGAGAGGGCCATCTCTGCCCCGCCCGGGTCTCCTCCGGGCCTGGGCGCCCCACTGCCTTCTCTGGAACCCTACGGTTCACGTGGCTTTTCTTCGGCCCCTTGCGCAGCCTGGAAGTGCTCGGCCGCTCTCTCACTCAGTGCACAACCTCCCCAACTGTGAAATGCTGGTAACTGCGCTGTGTCGCTGGGCATGGGTCAGAGAGGATGCAGAGTGAGGAGCAGGAGCTGTTTTAACAACCTGCACCAGGACCTTTCTTAGGGAGTAAGCTGGACCTGGCAGGCCTCAGGCCTGGGAATTATCTGGGCATATGTGACCGACTTGAGGGGAAGTGTGGACTTGCAGGTTTCTGCTCATGGCTGTGGCTGACTGTGTAGTCCCAAAGAGAGGGCTGTTCCGGGCACGAGCGCACACCATTCTTGAACCTGCTCAGTGGCTTTGCTTGTGCTAGGTCTGCTTCCTGGAATGCCTCCCCCTTTCTTTTAACCAAGCTTTGCCTGATGTCAGGTCTCTCAGGGCCTGACATCAGCTTCCTTGGCCCTTGCCAGCCCCCCAGCATCAGTTCTTTTTCCATCTGGGCCCACCCAAGATCCTGCGTCAGACTCTGGGCTTCACACCAGGACCAGTCTGTCCCACCATGGCCCTTAGCAGGGACCAGGGAAGTGGCTCAACTTTGTGTAAAGGAAGGTCCCAGCTCAAAGATTCCAGTCCTGGAATTTCATGCACTCCCAGGGTCTAGCTCTTGGCTGCTTTCCCCCACAATTACTGGAGGAGCTTGAACACTGGCCAAGGGAACCTCCACCTTCACCATTTGTGAACGCCTCCAGCAGATGCAGGTCACTTTCCTCCCCAGGAGGCTGGGACAGGAAGAGACTTGCCAAAGAGCCACAAATTAGCAAAAGAATACTCAGTGACCCCAGTGATGAAGAAATGTATGCTTAAACAACTTTGAGGTACAACTTCTCATTTATCAAAATAAAAAAAAACATTAGAAATTAATAATACCTAGTGTTGGTAGAGGTGCAAAGAAACACACTTTTATGAATTGCATATGAAAATGTAAACAGTTTTAAAAAACAGCTTTCGAGAGCAATTTTGGAAATATGTATTAAGAGATTTAAATTATGCATAACTGTTCTAGGCATTTATCTTAAGAAAATAATTGCATAAGAGCAGTATTTATAATGGTGAAAACTGAGAAAAAATGTCCCACAGCAAGTGACTGGTTAAATAAATTTTGATAGATTCATGGAAGAGAACTGTAATTGGCTATTAAAAATAATGTTTGCAGGAAACAATTTCATGGCAGGGTAAAGTACTCACATTAAAATGTTCATTGACTCATTAATTAATTCATTGATTTAACTAGCATTTATTGAACATCTAGACATGCCAGACATTATTCTAGATACAGGGAATAAAATTGTAAACAAGATAGATAGTATCCTTCTCATGAGGTTTATCTTCTATAGAGGGGAAACAGACAATAAACAAGTGAAAAATTAATATCAGGTAGTGATTTTTATCTGCCTCTATTTAAAAATTATACCTGAGTAGAAAAAAGGACAAGAAGAAAACAATACCAAAGTGGTTATTTTTAGTTAGTGATATCATTTAGGACTGTGTATAAACAACTGAAAACTTCCAAATAGGCAAGGGCTTTATTGTCTCATGTGTCCAGAGGCTCAGAAGGCCCACCCCTGTCTTCTGGTGGCTCTGCCATCCTAAGATGAGGCTGGCAGTCTCATGCTTGGCTTCTCAAAGTCACAAGATGGCAGCCTCTCTTCTGAATCTCTTCTCCACATTCCAGGTAGGTGGTAGCAGAGGAGAGGTGAAGAACAAAGTCTCCTCCTGAGGTGCTGCCTTTTTATTATTGAGGAACAGCGCTTCAGCCAAGCTCCCATTGGTCAGCAAGGGCCAGGCTAGCCCCAGCAGATGGGAGGTCAGGAAGAACATGGAGTGACTGTAATTTCCTTTTTTGTGTTTTCTGGCATTTTCTGAATTGAACTAGAAATTAAAACAAGCTTTTGCATAGAAGAAACGAAGGGCTTTTTATGTCTTAGGACACAGGGTAAGGGTGGATTGCTATATGAGAAACCAGAGTAGAATGAATGCAGAATGAATGCAGCTTCAGCTGGTCCCAGACACACCTGAGAGGCACCTGAGGCCTTTCCCACTGATTTCTGTCCTCTTTGGTCTTGCGGGTCCCCTCAGGCTAGCATGGCTTTGAGAAGATGAGGTGAAGTGCAGGTCCATGGCTACCCCAGTGAGGGCTGCTCCCTTCCACTGATGGCCTCACTGGCCTGCCCTAACTCTCTCCATTTGCTGGTCTGCAAGAGGAGTGGATATGTGCAGCTTGGGCTGATGCAGGGTTGGGCCCCATGGCCCTCAGACCTTTCTCTTAAAACAAGCTGGAGTTTGTCTCCATGTACAGGCCTTGGTGGCCTATGTCAGACCCACCTGGCTTCCTTATTGTGTTCATTTCCTGTGGCTGTCGTATCAACTTATCACAAACTGGGTGTCTTAAAACAACAGAAATGTATTCTGTTACAGTTCTGAAGGCCAGAAGTCTAAAATCTGGCAGAGCTGTGCTCCTTCTACAGTCCCTAGGGGTGAATCCATCCTTTTCCTCTTCTGGCTTCTGATGGCTGCTGGCATTCCTTGCGTTGTGTCTGCATCACCCAATCCCTGCCTACATAGTCACATTGTCTTTTGTTTAGGTCTACCTTTTGCCTCTCTTATACGGACACTTGTGATGGCATTTAGGGTCCACCCAGACAATCCAGGACAATCTCCTCATCTCAGTCACATCTGCAAAGACACTTTTCCCAAATGGAGTCACATTTATAGTTTCTGGGATTAGGACGTGGATGTCTTTTGAAATATACCTTTCAGCCTATCATACCCATTAACTGCAGTGACCTTCCTGCTCTGAGCCTCATTGATCTTGTCTGCACATTGGGGTGAGAACCCATTCTCACAGGGTCTTGTGTGGATCACCAACCACATGAGCAGGTGACAGGAGGACTGGGCCTCTCTGTGGTTTAGCCCTGCCCTTCCCCTCTGATCTCTGAGGGCTGCTCTCATCTCCTAGGACAGCTTTTCCCTCTCTCCCCTTTTGTCATTTGCCTCTCCTGATCCTGGAGATAAAGACGACCTGGGAGGCCTGCATCCTCAGGACCTCCCTTCTGCAGACCCTTGCTCCCATCTCTACCCACGTCTCCTTCTTGCATTGCCGGCCCCCTGCAGTGAGGCCTGTGCACAGGCCTGGCACTTGGCAAGCGTTAGACACATGCCCCTTCCCTTCCTCCCCTGGGGGCCTCTCCTTGGGGCTTCTGCTCCCTCCTACTCCCACTTGTGTTCTCCCACACCCAAATCCTGGGTCTCTCTGTTTTCTAGATGAATCTCCCGGAAGTTAAGGACCTTGCCCAAGGCTGCCCAGCATGTCAGTGGTGGATCCAGGGCCTATGCTATCTCCCTGTCTCTCCTGAAAGAGCACTTGGCAGCCCCTGCTCCAAGGTGAATCCCCAGGAAGGTAGCACCTTTATCCTTTGGGTTTACAGGGTGCTAAATGCACCATGACACCCAGACAGAGAAAATCAATCACAATTTCATTTCATCACCAGATAAAAGAAGAGGTTTACAGGCCAGAAAACCTGCTCTTGTAAATGGGTGTGTCCATGAGCATGGTCACCAGATCTGTTAGGGGCTGCAAAGCAGGAGGGCTGGATCTGGAGAAGGGGCTATTTGCCAGATGAGCCAGGGCTCCAGGCAGTTGTAGCTCCCCCAATCTCTGCTCCCCTGGGGAAGAAGGGGGCTCAGCTCTGAGAGGCTGCGGGCCCAGGCTGGTGGAAGCTGCTGGGCTATACCCAATTTAGAATGGGAAGAGGTGGGATGGGTGGGCCTCTCACATTCATTTAACCAAGTGTCTGGGGTCTCCACTGTGCAAATCCCAGCCAGGTGTTCAGGCTGACACTTGGGTATCCTATTACAGATGCGGAACAGGCTAAGTCCCCATCTCATCTGTGGACAACCACAGCCTCATCCCTAGGTAATGCAGAGGATATGTAACTGGCATAGTGTGTCCTATGTAGAGCCAGGATAGGATGATCTCCTGTAAGCATCCTGGTGGCCAGAGAGACAAAGGCCTCACCACTCTATCTTGACTCTATTGTGGATTAGTGGCCCTATAGCCTTCCCAGGATGCCCACTGAAGACACAATGGTTTATATGACTGGCTGCTATGGGATCACCCCAGCGCCTGCTCTGTAAAGAACTGTCTGGGAAGGAGTGAGTCGGGCCTCAGCATTTTCCGCTAGGAACATTCTGGCAACTTCCATCCTGGCTCCTCCACCAGCTCCTGTTCACATCTTGCTGTTCTCCCCTCTATGTTTCTTTACATGCTTTTCCATGCCTTTCCTCTTGCTGTTCTCTCTGCTTGGAACGTGCACTTCTTTCTTGACTCAGTTCAAGGTCTCAGCTCACCCTTCAGGGACTCACTGCAGCGGATGGCAGGGGACAGGAGGAGGCTTGGGAAGTGGCAGAAGGAGCAGGGGACCTCTGTGGTGCTCCACATCCTGGGTCAGCAAGGTTGTGGCTGATGAGAGTGTAGGGGCCTGACTTTGGCTCTGGGGACAGACATACAGGCCAGAATTTGGTTCCCTGCCACTTGGTCCTACCTGGGGAATCAGGAGCTTCACAAACACAAAAAACAGAAGAGTTGAAGAGCCCAGGGTCTGGGGAGAGAGGGGTGAAACCTCCCTAGGCCTTATAGCTGGGAAGCAGGGACCCCAACAAGCACCCTGGGAGGGGCCTGGGCCATGTTTGGGCTCAAGGAGAGATTTTTCATGGCTGTGGTTTTCAAACATAAGACTCTCAGCAGCAGAACCCTTTTTTCCCACATACACAGTGGACTCAGGGCATCCATGTGCAAGACTGTTGGAAGTGGAGTAGGTCTAGGGCTTCATAAGCCCTGGCCTCTTCTGAAGAAACTCCTAGATCTAGGCTGGGGGATGCACACCTGGAGGATCACTGCTTTAGGAGGAGGTGGGGACACAGACTGCCCCAAGTGGCCTGGGACTGATGATAGCTAATGGAGGGAGGGGGAGTCCTTCCTGGGAGCCCAAACTTCCTTCCTTTTTGCTTTCCCTTGGTATTTGGTAACACCTTTGTGTAAACTCTGGCCTGCTTCTTCTGGCTTTCGGAGGGGCCTAAGGAAGGAATAAGACCTTGCTGGACTCTGAGAGGCCAGAGGAGCCCTGGATGTCAGCTCACGCCCCAGATGGGCCTGAGCTGTTGTTTGATCCTGCTGGCTACCCTGGCTGAAGAGTCCAGGGACCAGACCCCTGTGGTTCCAGCTTGTTTTTGTGAAGGCAGCAACTTGTCACTTAGGTGAGTTTTTGGATGACCCAGTTCTAAGCAGACTGAGCACCCCATCCTGGGTTCGTTTCCAGACTGTATAATGGGAATAAAGAGGGGCCCTTGCCCTGCAGAAATGAGGTGCTCCTATCTAGGAGCGATTGATTTCCTTCCTCCTCACTGGCCCATGGGGGCATGGCTCCAGCAAGTAGAAACCTTCCAGACCTGGGCTGCTGGCAATGAGTTCCTGTCCTGTGCCATGGGCAATGCTGCAGAAAAGGTACCTGGAAAAGGTTCAAAGGCTGGGTGTGGGCAGGGAGTGGGGACACATTCATGGGTCTTGCCCTGGTGGCTCCAGCAAGGTGGATGCAGGAAGGGCACCCTCAGACTACCTCTGCAGTCTGCAACCTCTGGAAAACCAAAGACTGAATAGAAGGTTGAAATAATAGAATGAGTGATGCAAAAGATTGTCAGCCTGGGAAATTGAAAATAATACCCATGAGGCTAACCAAGAGTAAAAATAAAATAAAATATATGGTAATATAAAATAAAATCAAATAAAATAAATACAAGCTGAAAGACAGTAAAAATGAGATGAACGAGTTTGACAAGAAAGAGTAAGGAAGACAAAGTAGAAGTGGGCAATTCACATATAACAGAAAAGACAAAGGCAGCTACTGAGGAAAGGTATGAAATAAACAATAAATAGGGTTTTTTTTTCTTAAACAAACAAACAAACAAAAAAACAAACAAAAAAACCCCCTGGTGAGTTAAGAGGGAGTTCCTGAGCTCAGATTCTGGCAAAGGGTGGGTTACTTGGAGCCCAGGGGTTGGCCCCAGCCTGGAACTCAGGCTGTAGGGCTCCAAGCTTGGCTCCCTCTAAGATGCTGGCTGGCTCCTCCCTGGGGAATTGAGACTAGGGCTTGAGACCTGGCCTCCTCTTGTATTCTGGAGAGAGCTGGTCTTCCGTGGTAAAGCCTGCAGAGAATACCCCTGGTTGGGCTTTGGTTTCTCTTGTTGGCAGTAACCCTCATGTAGGGCCTGGGCTGAATTGTCTTAGAAATTCCTGGTGGGCTCTTTACTGGGGAGAGAGGGGGTAAGGAGTCTTTTAGGATGTAGTATCCTGTCTAGACTGGGTGCTCTCTAGGAGGAACATGATCAGGGAGGAGGCACTTCTGTAGGGGTTGGACATTGGCATTTCTACATGGAGTGAGCAGCTTCTCAGGGATTGTGTCAGGGGAATAGGCTCCTTGGAGGGTCAGGACTCTGGCTGGCCCTTCCTTATTTCAGTTATTGGTGGTGTAAGAAAGAAGGCAATAGAGTAAGGAGAGGTGTGTAATTCTGGAATGACAAAGCTTTAAGTTACAATGATTGTGGCTCCCAAGTGGACCATCGTGGCCTCTCTCTTTGCCTTGATATTTCATCTGAAGCTTTGGTGGCAAGCTCCTGGCTTCTAGTAGTATTCCAGTTGCAATTCCTGATGGGTCTGGTTTATTTTTTTGCACCCTCCTTCAATTTCCTCGTGTGTAAAATGTGAATATCATCTCTTTGGCAAGATGTAGGGTACTGAGCACAGTGCCCGCATGTGGTAAGTCTAGTGAGAATCAGTATAACAGAAGATCTCTTTAGAAAAAGCAATCATCTGTGTTGGCTGAACTCTGTGCAAAAGAAGGATTTATTGACTCAGTTTTAATTTCTGTGAATATACCTTGAGGAGCAAATCAATAGGACTGAGTCCTGGGTCTGCCAGCAACTCACCTGGAGCCTTGGACAAAGTCCCTCCTTTCTCTGAGTCTCAGTTTTCCCTTCTGTGAAATAGGAATGCATCATATGACCCAGAGATTGCTAACCTATCTTCTCTAGCCAGGTTGTTACAGTAAGGGTAAACATGATCACTGGATAGAGTTGCTTCCCCAGAAGCCTGGTTTTGGGCAGGCAGCTTTTGCAGTCCCAGAAGTTATCAGGGCTTAAAGGGACTGGTCTGGTCGGGATCAATAAGAAATTTGGGGATTGAAGAGCCTGATAAAGCCCCAATAATGTCCTTGAACCTAGCAATCCCAACTCCATTTGGCATACACGATTCAAATTGTCTTTCCTAGAGGTGGGTGTGCAGAGGGCCCCAGTGATATCTGGGTGGGCCTCCGAGCTCTAGGGGAAGTAGGATCTGTGCAGAGTGCCCCTAGTGGCCCCGCAAGGGGTTCCAAGGGCATTCCAGTCTGACAGAGAAAACTGGCCTGTCTTGGGAACATAGGAGGATGAGCATTAATTGATGAGCATTTGAGGATGGTGAAGGACCTCACACTGTGGGAGATGGAGGGGAAGGGGGTATCCAGGACAGAAGGTGAGGTTGCCTCAAGCCTGGGGGGTTCCAACCTGAGTTGTAACCCTCAGGTTCCAAACCAGAGGGACCTCATCATCTACTTCATCATCCAAACTAGAAATTCATAGAAGTCTTCTTAAAACTATATCCCCCCCTTTATGCTCCCCTCATCTTCTCTCTCTCTCTCTCTCTCTCTCTGCCTGTTGGTGAGTTGCCTTCTTAATATTTGGATGTGGGTCTTGAGGCTTGTCCCACTGCAATCCTGCTACCTCTAAGAATAATATACATTAAGAAAAACTAACTGGGGTAGAAGTATTGCATGCCTACTCTATTGAAACTCTGCAGGGGCCCAAATAAGTGAGTCCGGGGAGTCCTTAACCCTGTAGCTCTTGACCTTAGGTTTGAGTCCCTGACCACATCCGCAATCCTTCCAAGGTGGACACAGTCCCACAGAAACCAAATTGTTATATAATAAAATCCACCTTTTATTTTCCTCTCCCTACAACTTTTCAGCCAGTGAATGGTAGAATTTTGAAGGAATGAGAATGGAGGCATAGGGGGTTTGGAGAGATTGGGTGGAGCATGTTCTACATTCAAGGCCCCAAAGACAGGTTTCTTAAGGATGTGCTTTTGTGTGGTTACCACACTCAGCCAGGTAGCCCAGCCTCCTGTAGGCATGGTCATTCCTCTGTTCTCACCCACTGGCTCCCTCATCCTGGAAGTCACTTTACCTACTCATGGGGTTCCTTTCAGTTCTCCAACCTAGCTTCTCTCCACCAGGCTGCCCCAGCCCAGTTGAGTCACCCCTATCAGCCACTGCAAGGACTGCCTCACTCTTCTCCAAGCCTGGTCCCCTCTGCGTAGCCTCTTTTCCTACCTTTCCAAAGTATAATTTGCCAATGACTCCTCCATAGCTCGCAGCTTGGGACACACACTTGTTTTTCTTTCTGCCTTGGCTCCCTAATCAGCATTCAGCCTGGAAGCCCCTTTCCTTCTCCCTTGGTAACTCCCACTCATCGTTTAGAACTGTCACCTCCTCCAGGAAGCCATCCTTGGCTCTTCCTCCCAGGCTGGTTCAGAGCCCAGATGCGCCTGTGCATACCTAGCTCATTCAGGGTCCACGCCACATCTTTTAATGATCTGTTTAGGTGTCTCCTTTCCCACTGCGCGGAGAGTTCCAGATAAGGGATGTTGCCAAGCTTCTCGGAATCCCGCGCACCCAGCACGTAGTCTGGAGCACAGCAGGGGCCCTGGGGGCCAGGCAGACAATTGGGCCGCGGGGCGCTCCTGGGCTCGCGGGAGCGCCCCCTTGAATGAGGCTCTGCGAGGCGCGCCCAGACCGAGCTTCTACGAAATCCCGGTCCAGGAAGGCTCGGCTGTTTCACCGAAATCTTGGGTGTGCCACGTGGAGACCAGTCCATATGGGACTTGGGCGGTGGTGGTGGTGGGGAGAGAGCTGCGCGTCCAGCTTGCCACCTCCTCCCAGGCTCGAGACCAAAAAGCTTAACACTAAATTGGTGGTGGCCAGCTGGAGGCATTCACTGGGCGGCAGAGAGAGCCCTGCTCTGCGCTGACCGCGAGGAGCCTGCTCTCCGTCCCGGCTCGCGCGTGAAGGCTCCGTGCAGAGTCGGAGTCTGAGCACGCCGGCCGCTTGGAAGGCTCCTCACGTCCAGGCGCCGCGGTCACGGCTGCGCTGGTTTCCGGCCATGAATTGGGCTTCAGAGTCCGAGCCTCCTGCCGAACTCCTGGCTGAGCGCGAGGCCTGCGGGGTGGGGGATGGGTGTCTGCCCAGGTCCGCGGAGCTAGACAGGGTTCGAGCTCACAGTCCCCCGCTCTGCTCGGTGACGCTCCGCCGCGCCGGTCCCTGTTGACTCCCTTTGCATCCCGGTGCCCGGCTCAGCGCCCCTCCCCGTCTCTCTCCAGGCTACTCCTGGTCCGGGTCCGCGAGGGCTCTCTGCCCAAGGCGGGGGATACGGTCTAGACGCTCGGCGGCTGAGGTCGGCGGGCGCCAGGGAGCTCCGGAACCCTCCAAGGGCAGTCGGTAGCCAACCCTTCTCCATCCTCCCGCCCCTGGCGAATGGGGGGTGCGAGGCCCAGGGCTGCTAAGTCTCTGCGCGCCGCAGCCCCGGGGGGTCCCCGCTGCGGTGCTGGCCTCCGAGCGTCCCCTGGGCCTGGAGCGCGGAGCGCCCGGCACCCTTTCCGAGCTGCGAGCCGGCGAGCGCCGCGCGGCGAGGCTGAGGCTCCGCAGTCACGTGGTTGAGAGGAGGGCGGAGGGGCGGGAGGCGGGAGGCGGGTAGGGAGAGGAGGGGAAGCAGATCCGAGGGGGAGGGGGAGGGGAGGGGGCGTCCTCCGCAGTTCGCTCCTCGCCTGGGCTCAGACACACAGTGAGCCCCGAGCCGCCGCGCCGGCCCGGCCGCCGCCGCCACCGCCTCCACTCCCTCCGAAGCCGTTCGAGCCGCGGGAAACGCCGCCGCCGCGCGCCGCCCCCGCCGCGCCGGCCCGGGCTCGGGCTGTCAGCGCCGCCGCAGCCGCCACCGGAGTCGGAGCGGGAGCCCGACCGCGCTGGGCTGGGCTGGGCTGGGGCGGGCGCCGGGCGCAGGGGCGGGCGCGCGGGGGAAGACGCACGGGCGGGCTCAGCTCTCCCGGGGAGCAGCCCGGGACTGCACCCGGACGGGCGCCTCCCGGCTCCGTGCTGCCCTCGGCCTCGCCCCGGGCCCGGGCGGATGAGCCGCGCGCCCGGGGGACATGGAAGCGCTGACGCTGTGGCTTCTCCCCTGGATATGCCAGTGCGTGTCGGTGCGGGCCGACTCCATCATCCACATCGGTGAGCGCGGCGGGCGGCCAGACCGAGGCTGGGCGGGGGCCTCAGCAGCGCGATGGGTACGCGGTATCCAAACTTGGAGGTTCCTGGGTCCGAGGGGCTCGGCGGGCGGTGCTACCCCAGAGGGCCGCGCCGTGCCGGCGGGCGGAGGAGCCGTGCACGGGCCGCACCGCGCTCCCGCGGGCTCCTCGCCGCTCCCCGGGGCTCCAATCCGGGCGCGGGGCCCCACGGCCTCTGCCCACACTTAGGGCCGCGGCTGCGGGGAACCCAGGGCTGAACACGCGTTCAGATCTGCGCCCCAGGTGGGCCGTCGGCGGGCTCGGGCCAACCCTTCAGCGCAGCTCAGAGCAGCCGGGAGCAAGGGGCGGACACGGCCCGGGGTCTCGCCAAGTTGACAGGGCAGAATCCAAAGAGGCCCAACCATGACCGTGTGTGAATGTGGGTGGGTAAGTGTTGTCAGCGTGTGTCTCTGTGTGTGCGCCTGGCACCGTGTTGGTGTCACTGCGAGAGGGCATTGAGGTGTGCGGGGCCATTTGAGCCTGTGTTGGTGAGTGCACGACTGTCAGCCTGTTAGAGTGGACACAGTGTCCGCCTGTTTCGCTGGTGTGTGTCTGTGTATCTTTTGCTGTATGTGTGGATGTGTATCTGGTTGTAGCAACTGCAGTCCGGTCCTGGACAGTCCCAGAGTTTCCTGTGGTCCATGTCTTGGGGGCCGACAGACTTT